>NC_084981.1:28240279-28277779 GCF_963691925.1 Scomber scombrus | reverse complement strand
ATCTTCCTCCTCCTCCTCTTTCTGTCTTTATTTCCTCATCTTCTTTCTGTCTTTATTTCCTCATCTTCTTTCTGTCTTTATTTCCTTCCTCCCTTTTCTTTCTTTCCTCAGACGGACTTTGCTAATAAAACACTGTAATGTTAAAACATAGAAGATGAAGATTTGACTCATTCAGACGACTGAAGCTTCATATTAGCTTCAGATCAACTTTTAAATCCATGTTTACACAGAAGGAGGACTGTGGGTTTAGTCCTCCATCACTTCCATAGTAAACATTATGAAGGGATCTTCTTATGGTCAGTATGAACAGGAGGAATCATTACAGCA
The DNA here is from genome assembly GCF_963691925.1 of Scomber scombrus. Classification (NCBI taxonomy): domain Eukaryota; kingdom Metazoa; phylum Chordata; class Actinopteri; order Scombriformes; family Scombridae; genus Scomber; species Scomber scombrus. Next base: position 28,277,452 of record NC_084981.1, on the reverse strand, counting down.
AGATAAACACTTGGCTATTGTTTCAAGACACACTTGAAAAAAACTGTGAACTTATCCTTTAATTTCCTACTTGGCATCACACCTTACATGTTTCATGGTCTTATGTAATCCTTGACTTTTTCTTTTACTTTCTTTCTTTCTTTCTTACCTTGCAGAGGTCCTGCTTTGTTTCTGTAAAACAAACCTCATTTTATTTTTGATATATTTTGAGTTCTAATAAAGTTATTTCAGTCTGGCTGTGAGGTTGAGCTCTGTTTGTTGTTGGAGCTCAGACTGTTTTAGCAGCAGCAGACAGTCAATGTGTGTGTGTGTGTGTGTGTGTGTGTGTGTGTGTGTGTGTGTGTGTGTGTGTGTGTGTGTGTGTGTGTGTGTGTGTGTGTGTGTGTGTGTGTGTGTGTGTGTGTAGCTCCTTAAAGTGCCTTAAAACTGTCACTTCAGCCTCTTTCTCTCTGCTCCTGATGTGGAAACACAAATCTCAACACGTGGTTTTAACATCAAGTACCAGAGTCTGTAGTAAACAGAGCCGGGGATTCAAACCTGCGCGTTCATCATTTACGTCTGGAGGATCAAGGCGGGCAGACTGAGACTGAGGCACCAGGCACTGTTGCATTATGGGAGGAGGAGGAGTGTTATGTAAGAGCAGATGGGCTGTGTGGCTGACTCATGGATTTACGGTCTGTGGGCTTCTTCTGCAAACACGTCCAGGATACGACACACACACGAGGGCTGCGGAGCGAAGGCATGAGTCAGGAGACGAGTGCATAAACAGATGAATGAATGAATGAATGAATGAATGAATGAATGAATGAATGAATGAGTTAGTGAGGAGGCCAACAGAACATGGAGGTAGGCACCAAACCTCCACAAATCCTCTTGGTTGAGCCGCATTTTTGGGGCTAAACCGCCTCCGTCAGAAGATGAAGGATCTCCTTTCCAAAGATTCACCCAGAATAAAAGCTGTGGTGCGTTCAGGTGCTCCTCAGCAGGGTTGGGAAAGTTACTATGGAAATGTAATAGTTTATAGATTACTAGTTACTCTATTTATTTATTTTAATTACTTCATCAAAGTGATTTGATGATTTTTCTGATTTTCTAACCAATGTTTTCAGCTGTTAGAGTAAATGTTCCCTCATCTGTCCTTCCTTCCTTCCTTCCTTGCTTCCTTCCTTCCTTCCATCCTTCTGTCCGTCCTTCCTTCCTTCCATCTGTCCTTCCTTCCTTCCTTCCTTCCTTCTGTCCTTCCTTCCTTCTTTCTTCCATCCATCCTTCCTTCCTTTCTTCCATCCTTCTGTCCTTCGTTCCTTCGTTCCTTCCTTCCTTCCTCCCTCCTTTCCTTCCTTATTCCTTCCTCCCTTCCATCCTTCCTTCCTCCTTCCCTTCCTTCCTTCTTTCCTTTCCTCCTTTCCTACTTTCCTTCCTTCCCTCCTTCCTTCCTCCCTCCTTTCCTTCCTTCTTCCTTCCTCCCTTCCATCCTCCCCTCCCTCCCTTCCCTCCTTTCCTTCCTCCCCTCCATCCTTACTTCCTCCATCCTTTCCTTCCTTCCTTCCTTCCTTCCTTCTTCCCTTCCTCCCTTCAATCCCTCCTTCCTTCCTTCCTTCCTTCCTTCCTCCCTTCCTTCCTTCTTCCTCCCTCCCTCCCTTCCTTCCTTGACCCGGGAGGACGACAGGACAGTTAATAACTGATGGGGAATTAATGAATGTGAATAAGTGTAGAGACTAATTATGAATGAGAATATGAACAGTATGTAAGAGTTTACATCTATGTGAAAGAAGGAGAAATGTTAGTAGAGAGAAAGAAGTGGGTTTTTTCTAGCTGCTGCCCGTCTGACGCCTCATTGAGTGGCACCAACGATTTAGAGTCTGAGCAGCAGCTGAGCAGACGACCTGTTGGCAGAGAGGAAACCGGAGCAGTATTTTTAACCCACATAAGCATCAAAAGCTGCTGACACACACAACTTTTTTAAAAGTCTGGGCACTCCTGGAGAAAATTAACAAAGTCCTGCTGAAGGGTTTTCCAGCCTGATCGGATCCTACAAAACGTCCTGTGAAAGAAACATTTAAAAGATATGAGATAAAGAATCATGTGACAGTAATTAAGGTGAGAATAAATGAAAGAACAGACTCACAGCTGCTTCAAAGTTTTGGAGCATCTATAAATGTGTTTCCATGGAGATGACTACTGGGTAGAAAAAGACATCTGGGTTACAATTATGTCATTTTTACAGCTCTGTTTTGACCCAAAATGTAAGTTGAGCTGCCTGTTAGTTATAAAGTCATTTATTTATTTATCAACTGTTAACCCTCCTGTTGTCCTCCAGTCAAGGAAGGAAGGGAGGAAGGGAGGATGGAAGGAATGGAGAAGGAAGGAAGGGAGGAAGAAGGAAGGAAAGGAGGGAGGAAGGAAGGAAGGGAGGAAGAAGGAAGGAAGGGAGGAACGAAGGAAGGAAAGAAGGAAGGAAGGAAGGAGGGAAGGAAAGAGAGAGGGAGGGAGGAAGGAAGGAAGAAAGGAAGGAGGGAAGGAAAGAGAGAGGGAGGGAGGAAGAAAGAAGGAGGGAGGGAGGAAAGAAGGAACAGTCCAAAAAAAAAAAAGCTTTACCAGTTTCACAAAACATAAATTAAATTTAGAAAGTGAGTGAAACACAAACAATAGACTCTCTGTGTGTGTGTGTGTGTCTGTGTGTGTGTGTGTGTGTGTGTTGTGTGTGTGTGTGTGTGTGTGTGTGTGAGTCTGCTCGTCTCCGCTATGATCACTCAAGTCAATTTGCACTGATGTGAGAACACAGAGGAGCTGAGCAGGAGGAGAGGCATCTGTTGTCAGGAGGAATATTTGGTTTGATTCATAGCAACGCCTCGAGATGTGGGAGAGAGAGAGAGAGAGAGAGAGAGAGAGAGAGAGAGAGAGAGAGAGAGAGAGAGAGAGAGGGAGGGAGAGAGAGAGGGAGAGGGAGAGGGAGAGAGAGAGAGAGAGAGAGACAGAGAGAGAGAGGGAGAGAGAGAGAGAGAGAGAGAGAGAGAGAGAGGGGGAGAGAGAGAGGGAGAGAGAGAGGGAGAGAGAGAGAAGCAGAGAGAGAGAGGAGAGAGAGAGAGAGGAGAGAGGAGGGAGAGAAGCAGAGAGAGAGAGAGAGAGAGAGGAGAGAGAGAGAGAAGCAGAGAGAGAGAGGGAGGGAGAGAGAGGAGAGAGAGAGAGGGGGAGAGAAGCAGAGAGAGAGGGAGAGAGAGAGAGGAGAGAGAGAGAGAGGAGAGAGAGAGAGAAAAGAGAGAGAGAGAAGCAGAGAGAGAGACGGAGGAGAGAGAAGAAGAGAGAGAGAGAGAGAGAACAAAATGAACATCTGGGAGAGAGAGAGAGAGAGAAAGAGGAGAGAGAGAGAGAGAGAGAGAGAGAGAGTCCTCTTTTTCAGACCTTTTGGCAGCGACACACCACACGCCTTTCCTCAGAAAACCAGAATGGAGAAGAGAGAAGGAGAAGAGAAGAGAAGAGAGGAGAGGTTACTGCAGTTCATCTGAGATCCAACAGAGAGAGAAAGAGAGAGCGAGAAAGGGAGTGAGTGAGTGAGTGAGAGAGGGAGGAGGAGGAGGAGGAGGAGGGTGAATGGTGCACACATTTCCTGCACATGAGGGTGTGTTTCTGTGTCCGTTCTGAACATTTCGGTACACAAGAGTGTGTCTGAGCAGCGGGGCGAAAGAATGAAGAGATGGAAGAAAAGAAAGAAAGGAAACATGAGCTTATAGTGAATGAAAAAATGTTGAAAGAAAAAAGCAAGTGTATGAAAACAGATGCAGTTAAGAATGATGAAAGAGTGAAGAAATAAATGATGAATTAATGAATGAAGGAATAAAGTAAAGTTTTTTGCATCAAATACATGAAAATGAGAAAGAAAAAGAAAAGATATAACAACAACAAAGACAGTAAAGAAAGAAAAAACAATCTTTCTTTTTTTCCAGCTGTCTGACAGGAAGGAATGAAGATGAAGATAAATGTTGACCACACGTGTTGTATCCTCTCTGGACACTAGGTGGTGCTGTTTACTCATCGTCTGTCTGTGTGGAGTCAGCAGAACTCATACAGTACATTACAAACATTTATATTAGATGTGACCCCTCGACTGGCTGCTATAATCCATTCTAACCCTCCTGTTGTCCTCTGGTCAAGGAAGGACAGGAGGAAGGGAGGAAAGAAGGAAGGAAGGAAGGAAGGAAGGGAATGAATGAAGGAAGGAAGGAGTAAGGAGGGAGGGACAATGGAAGCAAGGAAGGAAGAAGAAGGAAGGATGGATGGAAAGGAGGGAGGATGGAAGGAAGGGAGGGAGGGAAGGAGGATGGAAGGAAGGGAGGGAGGAAGTAAGGATGGAAGGGGAGGAAGAAGGAAGGAAAGGAGGAAGGAAAGGAGGGAGGAAGGGAAGGAAGAAGGACACAAGAAATGGAAGGGAGGAAGAAGGAAGGAAAGGATGAAGAAGGAAGGAAAGGATGGAGGGAGGGAGGAAGGAAGGGAGGAAGAAGGAAGGATGGAAGGAAAGGAGGGGAGGAAGGAAGGGAAGACAGGAAGGAAAGGAGGGAGGAAGGAAGGAAGGAAGGGAGGAAGAATGAAGGAAATGAGGGAGGGAGGAAGGGAAAAAGACAGAAGGAAAGGAGGGAGGAAAGAAGGAAGGAAGGAAGGAAGGAAGAATGAAGGAAAGGAGGGAGGGAGGAAGGAAGGATAGAAGGAAGAAAGGGGGGATCGAGGAAGGAAAGAAGGAAGGGAGGAAAGAGAGAGGAAGGAAAGAAAGAGAGAAGGAGGGAGGGAGGAAGGACAGATGGAAGGAAGGGAAGGAAGGGAAGGAAGGAAGGAAGGAAGGAAGGAAGGGAAGGAAGGAACAGTCAAATTAGACAGGGTCAATTTGACCCAGGAGGACGACACGAAGGTTAAACTAAAGGAGATCAGCTTTTACTGTTTACTTTACTCTACATTTTGAACATTTTCTTCATCATCATCATCATCATCATCATCATCATCATCATCATCATCATCATCTCCCTCTTCCTGTACTAGATATAGAGAGAAACACATAGGTGACATTCACACATTCAGATTTATATTTAACTTCTCGAGTCGGGTTGACAAAAGAAAACGTCACAAAATGCTAGCTTTATATATATATATATATATATATTTATATATCCTGCAGAGCATAATCATGAGACTTAAATCAGTGTTTAATTGATCTATCATATGAGGGGAAAGATCAAGTTTTTAAGTGGACACAAGGACACCCTAAAGCTAAAACGGGTGACAGCAGCTCAACACCTCTGCTGAGCTGCTCCGTCACCCTGCTGAAAATAAGACTGTGCAAAAAGGTGACACTGTGGAGATGCAAGGCTTTCACCTGTGTGTCTAGATTAAATGTGTGTGTGTGTGTGTGTGGTGTGTGTGTGTGTGTGTTCTTGTCAGTGTCCCTGTCCGTCCCTTAGACATTTACTGCCTCGCATTACCACCTATTTACAGCCTCCTGCTGCTGCCGCCGCTGCTGCTGTAGAAATATGATCTAATTAATCGCACACATCAAACTGTTCTAATGTTGGAGTCCAGCAGTGTGTGTGTGTGTGTGTGTGTGTGTGTGTGCTTGTGACACACCTGCCAGGCCATCTGTGATACTGCTTTAAAACTCAGAACCATGTTTGATTCGGACTAATATTAGCTGTGATTTGTAATCATTAGTGAAATAAATAGATTCATTTTAACGTGGTTAGTTAACATGAATTTAAAGGGCGGGTTCACAGTTTTTCAAGTTTGTCTTAAACAACAGTGAGGAGGAGACCAAGTGAACATTAAAGCTGCTTTTCTTGCTGTAATCATTCCTCCTGTTCATACTGACCATTAGAAGTTAATAGGAACTAAATCCACAGTCCTCCTTCTGTGTAAACATTTAAAAGTTGATCTGAAGCTAATATGAAGCTTCAGTCGTCCACATCAGTCAAATCAAGTCATGTTTGAACGTTTCAGTGTTTTTAGTAGCAAAGTCTTTTTGTTACTATACTTCCACCACAGCTCAACAGGGGAACACTAATGGCGCTTTTCCACTATACAGTTCTATACGCGACACAAAACACATAAACAATGGAGGACATGGAGGCGATGGTGTTCTTGCTGCTGTATGAGGCTTTCTGTCTCACACAAAGCAAGAGAAGAGAAACCAATCTCTGTAACGCTGCTGCCGGTATTTAAAAATGGCGGGTTTGATTCTTGTGTGGGACGGCTCATGACTCTTCCAGCGACACTCTGACCAATCAGTGGCCGGCAGTCTGTTGACGTCACATTTAGTATCGGCTCGGCTCGCTTGGAACCTCGGCAGAGCAGGTACTAAAAAACTACCAGGTACAATCCCAAGTGAAACGGGAATCTGATGCTAAAAAGACTGTAAATGTGTCAGATATCACTTGATATGACTAACTCACACTGATGAAGCTCAATAGAAGCTGATCATCTACTTTTAAATGCATCACTTTACATTGAAAGCACATTTGAAGGAGATATTTTAATAGTCAGTATGAACATGAAAACCTGACTGCTGGTATAAGACACACTTGTCCTTTGACCAGAATGATAAGTTAAATTACAGAGGAGCACAGTGAATATTTTATACACCTCTCCCTATAATGTTAAAGAAACTGCATTCTATCAAAAGGCCACCAGGGGGCGACCGTTTTGGTGTCAAAAGGACTTCCGTCTCTATACAAGTCAATGGAGAATTCACCAACTTCTCACTTGATTTCTAACCTCAGTAAACGTTTTCAAAATGTGTTTATGAGAGACTGAGCTGGTGTGGATAAGAGGTTTAGATATTTAGAGTTTAACTGCATAAGAAAGAAGAAAAATTTTGAGTATTTGAGATCAGAAAGAAGAAAAAGCTGAAGACAAACAACATAACAACCTAATGAGAGCTGAACATTTGGTTGATGTATTTGGTTTCTCTTGTTGTTCTGTTCTGTAAAACATTGCGTATAAATATATAAATACATTTATTTTTAACCTAATTAAACCTTCTCAAATACCAAAGCTTAACCTTCATGTCGTCCTCCCGGGTCAAATTAACCCCGTCTGTTTTGACTGTTCCTTCTTTCCTTCCTTCTTTCATTCCTTCCTTCCTTCCCTCCTTCCTTCGTTCCTTCCCTCCTTCCTTCGTTCCTTCCCTTCCTTCTTTCCTCTGTCCTTCTTTCCTTCCTTCCTCTTTTCCTTTCTCCCTCCCTCCCTCGTTCCTTCCTTCCTTCCCTCCTCCCTCCTTTCCTTCTTTCTTCCTCCCTTCCATCATTCCTTCCATCCTTCCATCTTTCCTTCCTTCCTTTCTTTCTTCCATCTTTCCTTCCTTCCTTCCATCCTTCATTCTTCCTTCCTTCCTTGACTCGAGGACAACAGGAGGGTTAAACTTGACCTGTTTTCTTATATGTTGTTTGTCGTTTCTAAAGTGACTCACGTGAAAGCGACACGTGCCGTCAACCGTAAAGCTATGTGACTTTTTCCAGTTAGTTTGAAGGTATATTAATAGTGTGATGTTATAAACTGTTTATAGGTGTCGCTGCTCTTTAGGTTTATGTTGTAGTATGTCAGCAGGCGCTATGTGACCGTATGTCATGTGTGTTTGAGTGTTAGTGGGTCAAAATTCACATTGTTACAAACCAGGCAGAGGATTAAAAAACTCACTGACTAAACATGTGAAATAAAATAGTAGAAATAAAATCATTGATTATTTAACCCTCCTGTTGTCCTCGAGTCAAGGAAGGAAGGGGGGAAAAGGAAGGAAGGAATAAGGAAGGAAAGGAGGGAGGAAGGAAAGGAGGGAAGGAAGGAAAGGAAGGAAAGGAGGGTCGAAGGAAGGGGGGAGAGGAAAGAAGGAAGGTAGGGAGAAAGGAAGGACAGAGGAAAGAAGGAAGGAAGGGAGGACGGTAGGGGGAGGAAAGAAAGAGAGAAGGAGGGAGGAAGGAAAGGAAGGAAGGAAGGAAGGAGGGAAGGAAAGAAGGACAGGAGGAAGGAAGAAAGGAAGGACAGGCGGAAGAGTCAAAACAGACGGGGTCAATTTGACCCGGGAGGACGACACGAAGATTAAATATCAGAGAACAAAGCTCCATTTTTTTTCACTTTTTCTCCACTTCATCATCATGGATCATGCATAAAATTGGGCTTTTGTTGCTGAATGATTCATGCATGAAGGTTTTTCATCACGCATTTCCCCAAAACTGCCATCATTCACCTTCTACCGGTATATTTCTGCATTTAGTCCGATGATTAAAACATCAGCAATGCTCTAAGTCACAAGGGGTCGATGTCACACATTTGTTTGTCTGTGAATGTTCCCGATGTTGACGTGATTCACGGCTCCGGCTGACCTGACACGGACGCCGTGTGTTTCAGGTATGCTCATCTGAGAAGGTCCAGATCGTGTAAAGTGATCCGGTAACAGACGATAACGTGAAAGACTGATCTCCTCCGCCGCTGAAACCCGATAACACGGCAGCCATATGTCAAAGCAGACAGCTCGACGTGTGGAGAGGCCCGTAGAGAATATGTACTCTACTAGATATACTCACATATGTTACACCCTAAAAAACATTTAAACATCCCTTCTCATATTCTCAGATACATTTTATTAGGTTTTTATGCATCAAAGCCTGAATTTATGAGTTATTGCAAATCTGCTATAACTCACAGATACTTGCACGTACAAGTCTTGATAGTGTATGTGTTATTTACAGAGTTATAGGAGGGTTTAATTTTAACCCTTACATACTGTTCAGGGTCAAATTTGACCTATTTTTTTTATATATGAAAGCTGTAAAAACACCATATACACATTTCTTTAAGCCAGACTTTTCCTATAATGTGACCCACAGTTTACAAAAATGGAAATATAATGCATTATTTTTTCATTTGTGTGCAGCTGATACACATTTTTATTTATGCAAATGTACAAATGTTACCTGTTTTTTATTTAATAAATTCAAAAGTGGCTGCAAGCAAGCACAAATGCTCTTGTCTGATTGTAACTCTGCTAATAATCCCCCTATTTTCACTATATGTAACAGCAATCTAATTATCTCTCTTTCTTGTAACTGTAATGCAGTATAGTTAACTTTCTCTTGTATCCTAATTATGTGATGCTGTTACACACATTTTATGATTTACAAGAAAAAAAAAAGCACTACCTTAACCCTCCTGTTGTCTTCGAGTCAAGGAAGGAAAGGAGGGAGGAAGGAAGGGAGGAAAGGAGAGAACGAAGGAAGGAAGGTACTGTAGGAGGGAGGGAAGAAAGAACGAAGGAGGGAGGGAGGGAGGGAGGGAGAAAGGAAAAGAGGAAGGGAGGAAGGAAGGAAAGAAGGACAGAGGAAAGAAGGAAGGGAGGAAGGTAGGGGGGAAAAGAAAGAGAGAAGGAGGGAGGGAAGGAAAGGAACGAGGGAAGGAAATAAGGAGGAAGGGAGGGAGGAAGGAGGGAAGGAAGGAAGAAAGGGGGATGGAGGAAGGAAAGAAGGAAGGGAGGAAAGAGAGAGGAAGGAGGGAGGAAGGACAAACGGAAAGAAGGAAGGGAGGAAAGAAGGAACAGTCAAAACAGACGGGGTCAATTTGACCCGGGAGGACGACACGAAGGTTAATTCAACATTTGGTCATTTTTGTGCAGAAGTGGCTGTCATAGCTGTCAATCAAGATGTTACACCCCCTTTTTATATTGTTAAATAACTAATTAAAACAAGCTTATCAGGAAAATGAGCACTAAAAACATCTCTTTATTTCACTTTTTCTTTCATTTTTCAGTTTGGCTCATTTCCCATCCGCTAACATGGAGAGGGCGGGTTTATGACAGATATCACATTCGGCCACCAGGGGGCGATCAAGATGCTTTGGCTTCATTTTTAAGGAGCCGTCATAACTCCATATTTAAACTTACAGTCAATGGTTCGGATTATTACCACACAGCTGTGATGTAACAGCATATTTCACATATGTACTACATGCTGTCACACACCTGCTGCCATAAAACACCCACACACACGTACACACACACACACATACACACACTTTGACACAAGCACGGACACACACACACACACACCGACCCACTCACACACACACTCCCACAAACACACACATACACACAACCACACCCACACACATACACACACTACACACATACACACACCGACCCACACACACAGCCACACACACATACACGCACACACATACACGCAACCACACCCACACACACACAGCCACACACACACACACACACACACCGACCCACCCACGCACACACACACTCACGCACACGCACACACACACACACACACACACACACACACACACACACACACACACACACACACACACACACACAACCATCCTATCGAGCTTTCAAGTATAACAAACACACACACACACACCGGCCTCAGCCTCCCACACACACACGCACACACACAACCACACCCACAAACACACACACACAACCATCTTATAGAGCTTTCATGTATAACACACACACACACACAGCACTCTCCTCTCACACTTTTACACAATCCCCATCTATATTTTTTCTGTTACCAAAATGGTCTTTCTCTCACACACACACACACACACACACACACACACACACGTACACACACACACACGCACACACACACACACACACACACACACACACACTTCTGTGTCATCAGAATGTCTGTTACAGCACTATGTCATCTTTCTATTCCAGATAAACACCTGTGGCTCAGCGACACACACTCTCACACAGACACACACACACTCTCACACACACACACACACACACACTCACACACAGGCACACCCACACACAGACACACACACTCTCACACACACTCACAGGCACACCCACACACACAGCCACACACACACCCACCCACACACACACACACACAGACCCAACCACCCACACACACACACACACTCACCACATACCAATATACTTTAGCTTGTGAACATATATTTTTATACCTGAACTATATTTATTTATACGCATCCGTTTAACCTTTTATAGCCACAAAGACATTTTTTAATGCCGTCAGCGTCTATCTTTGTCTCCGTCTTCCTCTCACACTCATATAGATTTCTTGTGTTTTATGGTCCCTTTGAGATTATGGCTCATCACATATGGCAAAAGAAGAGTGTTGCTCTATGTTCTGGTATTCATGACTTAATGAGCAGAACTGACTTTTGCAGATGTGTGTAAAAAAAATGGTGATTTCACTCCGAGATTAGTTATCTTTGGTGTGACTGTTTATCGTTTCTAATATGAGAATAAGAACCGCTCCACTATGGTGCTGCTGCTCATTGAGCTCCTTATTGTTTTGCATCCTTTTTTTTAATGTAAGTAACATAGACTGTATATAAGAAATTGACGTAACATCCCCGATGTCACCCATTGGTTTGTGGACTGCTGCTCGGAGGCCAATAGTATCGGATCTGAGCAGCGCCATCTTGAAAATTTCAAGTGCATGCTGGGAAAAATAAAAACACGGATTCTACTTATATGGGCATCAGGAGGAGCATGAGGCGCCCTCCTGAACCTGTGAACCAATCAACCTGTCAATCACGACGTAGCCACGCCCTAATGCATACCCTGCTTTATCGTCAAATATAAAATCAGGGAGGCCAAAATGTCCCAAATGAACATCATACTGCATTGAAGAAGGCTTTAAACTAGCGATTGAGACCATAAACACATTTTGAAAACGTTTACTGAGGTTAGAAATCAAGTGAGAAGTTGGTGAATTCTCCATTGACTAGTATAGAGACGGAAGTCCTTTTGACACCAAAACAGTCGCCCCCTGGTGGCCTTTTGATAGAATGCAGTTTTAAGTGTCTTCCGCGTTGGCCTCATTTCAGAGGACCGGAACTCCTCGCCTGGTAAGTAACAACATAAATGTCATTGCGTGCAGAAATTATAGACAGTTTGTGGAAGAATCCTCATTTTGTGTCCAAAATAAAACTTAGTCATAACATTTGTAGACATTTTAAAATTCATATTACCAGGCAGTTAATACAATCTAATTGTGTGTTTCTGTATTGCAGCTTTTATGTTATCTACATCTCAATTTCTTTCTAAATTCATTATTTTAACACTACAATATGCTGCTTTTTTATTACTGAGAATGTGCTACTTTAATTATTTTTACTGCTTTGTATTTGTTGTAGAGATTTACAGAGAAAATGTACTGAAATGCTGAATCATTGTACGGTCAAGATGTCTTTTAATCTATTATATATATATTATAATGATATATTACTACCTTGTTGGACAGGCTGAGGCACTGGGTGGTGATATCTGGTATCTGGCTTTAAAATGGTTTAATTTCTCTCTTTATTTTTTCTTCTGTTAAGTGTGGCGTTCCCCAGGGATCCGTTCCTTACACATGCTTCCCCATTGGACACATTATTCATAGACGCAGTGGTGTCTCTTTTCATTTTATCACTTTTATCTGTTGACAGGCTATTTCCCCCTAAAGACTTCCTGCCACCTCTTAAAATAAAAAGACAAAAATGGATCTATAGTAGAGAGGGGTGGAGCGGAAAAGGTTACATCATCCAACATTTCACATATACCAACTCCTCTGAGACGATAAACACCACCAACATTTACAGAAGTACTGTTTCTGTAAGAGGACATATAGTTAGGGTTATCAGTTGTTAGGAATTACAGAATATTGAATGCAATCTTTACCTCTTCGTCTAATAGCGGGCTTTGAAGTATTAATTCAGTGCAACATGGAGGCTAGAGTGCACAACAGAGCTATACTCATACACTATTTCCTGCAGCTTTCCCAATGGAAATGGGATGATAAGACATTCAGAAAAGTACTCTAAACTGACTATTTTAAAGCAAAAAACGCTTAAATTGACGTATCTGAATTAGAACGGCTGTAGCTCCTGAATAACTGTGATTATTTGTATAAATGAGGTTGTCAGAAATGAAAAAAACTCCCACAGTTTCTTGTGAAAGTATTAAAAGAAAACATTAAAAAAAGTCAGTAACGGTAAATAAAAATGTGCTTTCAGTCTAAGTGATTGCCTGTTGTCTTATCTGTAAAGGTGGAAGGTGTCAAGCACAGACCAGGTGGACTCAAATGCAGAGACAGGGACACTGGGATGAAGAGTTCTCAAGTCGTTTAATCGATCCAAAAGTCAAAAACCGGGAAATCCAAAACACAGGGCAGAAGTACAACATCACTAGGCAAAACTCAGGATCCAAACGGCAAAACTGGTCAATAACACTAAGACGATATATTGATATTTGAACGCTGGAACTCTGACAAGAAACTAACAAGACGATCTGGCACAGAAGGGAAAGCGCACACCACACATATACCCTGGATAACAACGAGGCACAGGTGTAGCACATTAGGGGAAGGGAGGCAAACAGGAAGCTAGACAAGACAAGGGGAAAATACACCAAAATAAAACAGGAAGTAGCCAAGACAAAAACTAGACCTACAAAAAACCTTCGTCAGTCCCCAGAACAGGAAGTGATGGCATGCCCCTATAAATACCGAAGGACAAATTCCTCAGTTGGATAGCGAGTGTAGCCGAAACAAGACAAAATAATTGGTCCACTACCAAACTTTTAACAGTTCAATTGTCTGTTTCAAGCATCGCTGGTCTGGAATTTATCAACAAGTGTTCTGGGAAACTAAGACAAGAGGAAGAAAGATGCTTTTGAAATTTTGGACTTTACACGTGTGTCATCCCGCATGTTTGCTGATGTTTGCAGTCTTTGCAGGTAAGCTATGTGAGGCTGAAAACTCTTTACCCTGGTTCAGTTACTGTCACAGCTAAAGGTTAAACTTTCTATGGTGGAAAAAACTAGTTTTATCCTGCTCGCTGGCAGGTTTTTAGACTCTTTTTCTCACCGCCCCGCCATAGCGATGTGAGAGGCAGTTTCATTTCCGCATCTACGCTACCGTTCAAAAACAATTTTTCCAGTTTTTTATTGAACAAATGTTTCCAAGCATACCATCTTGGTCTTTTTTCCTAAGGTAGTTCTGGCATAGCTTGGACTTATGTTTTGGGTCATTATCTTGCTGAAGGTACCCCTGACCAACTACGTGCATACCAGAAGCTACTGCATGGCGCTCAGTGAGTGTAGTGGAGCTCTAGGACAGGGTAGGCAGGCAGGCACAGACCAAGACGTACACACACTAAATTAGTATTTCATACGTTGCAGACAGTGCACTACGCAATCTAAGAATATCAAGATTGTAGTACTGTACCATTACACAAACTTAAACAATTACTCCATAGCAGTCCGCATTACTACACTCTGAAGACGAACAGAGGCGGGGCGGTGCGGGACGAGGGGGCGGGGGTTCAGCACCTCAGACAGCTCATCGTTCACATCACAGATCCACGTTAAGAAATTATATTAACGTGACAGTCCAAAAATGTCACAACTAATGGGTTTATGCACAATGATTTGCACAGATACAAGTAGGCCGATGCACCTTTTCCCCACAATTCATGCCATCCACACAGTTATCCTGACATCAGCTGTTATTAACATGCAACTCTAATCAATAACTTGCAACACAAGATCACGATATTGGACCATTATTTGGCTACAATATTTCAGAAAAACAGCCGCTCACATCACACAACAAATAATTAACAAAATCAACACTTAAACGTAAGCAACAAGGATGTTAACTCTACTCAACAAACTATTATTAAAAGGTTTATAACAGATATGATATGGCAACCTCAGCTGTGTGTGTGAATCTTGAATCTTCAAAAAACTTTATTGTCCGTCATATCGTGACAGGGCTCAAAACTAACTGTCGGATTCAAACAAACATGTCGGTGGTGTGGAACTGCTTCGGAGTAAATGAGACAGATAAAACACAAGCTATTTGCAATCTGTGCAACATTAAAGTACCTCATGGGGGAGCATCTGCAAAATGTTTCAACACCACAAATTTAATCAGGCACCTGGATAAGGAACACAAGGAAGAGCATGCCGAGTTTAAGGGTTTAACAGTAAATTAACAAGTTATTTAAATACACATATTGCTCCTCACGTGATTGGTGATCGGTTTATTTTAACTCACTAATCCGTGATCGGCCCCAAAAATCCTGATCGTGTAAAGCCGATTACTCATTACATCAAAAAAGTAGTCAAAGTACTTAAACGTGTAACTTTGTAATGCATTACCCCCAACACTGTCCATTACATGAACTGTGAGCTGGTCAGCCCAGTAACCAGAGTGTTGTTGTGCAGTTACAGAGACTTTTTCTGATCTGTATCAGTGGTCACTGAACATTAAGATGTTTTAAATTTGTACGAATTTTAAGACTTATTTTTCCACTGGGTGTTTTTTTTTGTTCTTTAGGCCAACAGCAAGAACACACGATAACAGCACAATATGGACAGAATGTCACCCTGCCATGTAAAGCTCTATACAGCGCCAACATGGGAGCTGTTGAGTGGACCAGACCTGACCTTAAGAACCACGTCTACTTTGGGCAGGACGGGCGCATGCAGACAGAAACGCAGGATCCATCTTATGAGAACCGGACGCAGCTGGGTGGAGATAATCCGTCTCTGATTCTGACAAACGTGAGCAGCAACGATGCAGGAAAATATGCGTGTCGCTATGTGAGGAAGAGAGGCATTACGGAGGAACCCATCTGCATCGTCTATCTGGATGTTGAAGGTAAGGTTTTGGATATAAGAAATTATAGTTACACGTTTGGACAGGATTATGATCACTTTTCCATAGTTACACATTTTGTTCTTCAGGCTTCTTAAATAAAATAATGGATACGATATTAAAGTCTCAGCTTTAATTTGAATCTTTTTTCACTGTAGAAGAAACTGTGGGGGAAATAAAATAACACAACTTAACTTGTGTTTTGTGTTAAATAACTTTAACACAAAGATGTGCAACTGTCCAAATACTTCTGGACTGTACCTGACAGCAGATACTTCACACCTGTTTCTGCTCTGCAGGTCCAACAGCCGAACAAGGACATCGTGAAGAAACTCTGCCAGTTAATGGGATTGTTTCTGTTTCTGTTGTTGCTGTTGCTCTTGCTGCTGTTGCTGCTCTTGTTGTTCGTTTCATCCGTAGAAGACATCTCGTGAATAATCCAGTCCTACCAGTAGTTGATCCAGATGCTCTTCAGCAGCTGTAAGAGAATGAAAACAGTCAAATAACCACAAACCAAAGGGTGACGTCACGGATGTTACGTCCATTTTATATACAGTCTATGGTTAAGAGAAATCATTTAAAAAAAATAAATAAAAAAAAGTTAAAACATTTCAATAATTTCAATCAATGGACTAATTGGTCTCGGGCAGAGGTAGACTCCCTGTGGTGTACTCATCACGAAAAGGTCCACTGCTGGTCCGCTGCTGCTTTCTTCCAGCTGTTAGTAGATAGAAGTGAAGCTCTATCTATGGTTAAACATGCTGTGGCCATTTTGTCCTATAATCAAGGCTACATAGACAGATCTGTCTTTGGTTAGGTCTGGTTTCTGTAACTGCAAAGTATTGCAGTAAAAGTACACTGCTCAAAAAATGAAGGGAACACTTACTGATCTCAGTATAACAGCAGCTCAGTTAAACTTTAGTGATAGCAATCTGTCCATTTAGGAAGCTCAAGTGATTGCGAATCAACTTCAGCTGCTTTGGTGTAAATTAAAGTGACAACAGGTGCAATGGAGAGGCATTGATTTAAATGTTTTACCCAGGCGGGGAGTTCCGGTCCTCTGAAATGAGGCCAACGCGGAAGTAACTTAAAACTGCATTCTATCAAAAGGCCACCAGGGGGCGACCGTTTTGGAGAATTCACCAACTTCTCACTTGATTTCTAACCTCAGTAAACGTTTTCAAAATGTGTTTATGGTCTCAATCGCTAGTTTAAAGCCTTCTTCAATGCAGTATGATGTTCATTTGGGACATTTTGGCTTCCCTGATTTTATATTTGACGATAAAGCAGGGTATGCATTAGGGCGTGGCTACGTCGTGATTGACAGGTTGATCGATTCACAGGTTCAGGACAGATAGACTGCAGGAAATAGCCGTAAACTTGTTTCACACCGACAGTTTTCTCCGGAGTTTTGTGGTTATAGTCGTAACAGCTAACTTGGTTAGCATCACCAGGTTGCCAGTGTAGACTGTGGTAGATCCAGCCCTCGCAACCTCCCTCGCTCCGTCCTCATGCTCCTCCTGATGCCCATATAAGTAGAATCCGTGTTCTTTTTTTCCCGGCATGCACCTCAAATTTTCAAGATGGCGCTGCTCAGATCCGATACTATTGGCTTCCGAGCAGCGGTCCACAAACCAATTGGTGACGTCAAAGATGTTACGTCCATTTCTTATATACAGTCTATGGTTTTACCTTGACTTTCGGTGTGATTTTGAATCCAGATTGATTGATTGAATAACTGATTGATGGGTTGATGATTTTTGTTTCCATTGACCATTGTTACGTCATTTTGTTCTCAACTAATTATACAATTTACATCAGTTAAGATTTTACACTGGAATCATTCATTCACGAATATGCATTTAAAGGGTTCCCTTAGATATTTTGAGCAGTGTATTGTACTTTTGGTTAAAGCATTACAGTTAAAGTGCATAAGTATTGTGAGCTTCTTGTAGTATGCAGTATTACAGTAAAAGTAGTGGTTTGGTCCCTCTGACTGATATATTATTATATATGACATCATTAGATTATTAATAGTGAAGCATCAGTGTTAGAGCAGCATGTTACTGTTGTAGCTGCTGGAGGTGGAGCTAGTTTACACTACTTTATATACAGTTAGCTAGTTTACACTACTTATCAATGACATTATGCTAAGTTTTTTTGTACATGTGGTTTAGTCAAATTTAACAGGATTACAATTTGAAAATAAACGTATGAATAACTTGCACACATCCTTTTTTTTGTGGACCCAGCATCAAATTTCTGCTTTTAATCCATTTTGAGAGAATATATTAGAGGATTATGGCAAAAATGTCTAAGTGGTGTAACCATAAAAACTTTGTACCAAATAATTCAACTTAAAAAAACTTTAAAAACAGTAAATTCTCAATAAAACACCATATCAACTAATTTGGCATGATCTTACATTATAACTTTTATATTAATGGATTACAATTGTTCTAAATATTACATTTAATTTGGGGAATCAAATAAGTCATGTCTCCAGTGGTGTTACCACCATGTTAGTGTTACGTGTGGGCCTGTAGGGGCGCTTTTGCGCCCGACTGGTTGGTTGCTTGCTTTCTCTCTCTCTCTCTCTCTCTCTCTCGCTCTCTCTCGCTCTCTCTCTCTCTCTCTCTCTCTCTCTCTCTCTCTCTCTCTCTCTCCTGTGTCTTTCTCCCTCTGCTGCCCTCTGTTGCTCTCTTGTCTGTTTTTATCCTCCAGGAAAGCACACCAGTCCAGGAGTGGTGCCAATCAACAGATGACAGTATTTGAGGAGGACTGAGTGGGAGCCTCACCCGGGATTTCCACCGGGTCCGTCAGCGGCACCTTACAGCTGCGCCATAGTTTAGCTCCATCCTCTGCCCAGCGTCAACTCACACCGGGAGCGTTGCAGCAGCGGAGCGGTGCCTTGCAAGCCAGCAGTATTCTCGCGAGATCACGCGATAATCGCGAGACCGCGAGATCCCGCGAACTGGGTGTATAAAGTCAACAACAAGAAACAACTGGTTTCTTTGCTTCTCGGACGTGAAACGAGACCCTCTGATCGATTGACTGCTCACCTGGGGCCACCGGTTATGACGTAATGTGGATGTGAGGTTGTGATCTGCGCATTGTATTTTATTTTGAAAGGGGACGGAAGTTTTATTATGCCGATTCTGTGTCTGACTTCCTGTCTGGTGCAATCTGCTCTGTTGAGCTTGTCGCGAGTTAGAAACGAGTCCGTGAAAAATAGAAATGCTGCGGATTGATAGCGCTGCGGCGCAGAGAGCCGCTGCTGGGACGTTGCTGAGACGTTGCTGACACGCTCCCTGTGGAAATACTTTCATTGATTATAGTGGTACCTATCAGCTCCGGTGACCGCGGCGCAGCTGTAACGTGCCGCTGACGGACCCAGTGGAAATTGGGCTTTAGTCTCTCTCTCTCTCTCTCTCTCTCTCTCTCTCTCTCTCTCTCTCTCTCTCTCTCTCTCTCTCTCTCTCTCTCTCTCGAGCCACTGCCCAGCTCACACCTGCAATGGGGAAGTTTTTCCCTTTGTCCCTTTTTCCCCGGCATGTTTTTCAGTGCTGGAGTTTTGTTTTGTTATTTTGTTGTTTTAGTTTGGGTTGGAGATCACCAGTAGTCAAGTTTTCGGTTTTATTTGGTTCATTTAGGATTAGATTTCTTTTCTTTTCCTTTTTGATAGGTTAGAGGGGATGGCTGGGTGCGACGGCCCACTGCGTGGCTGGCCCAGTGATTTCCCTTCTTTTGTTTATTTCAGCTGGGATCTCCATCTTCTTTTTGTTGATACTTTGAGTTCTATTGTTTTACTTAAATAAACAACTACTGTCTGACAAAGTAAGAAGCTCTAATCAATTACATTTGTCACCAACATACACGTTCACAAACCTCATGCTGTTTTTTTAAACTATTTTTTAAAGATACTTTTTAAGTGCTCATCTTGTCAACCCTTATTTGTCACTGTACCATAGATAAAGGGCAGTGCAGGGCTATAAACAAAATACCAGTTACTTTGAAGAAAATATCACAATGTTCAAAAGTTGTTCATTGCTTCTTTATGAAAAAGGTCCACGTGGATATCCAAAGAGACGCCATATTTTATCTTAACAAGAGATCTTCCTGAAACCTCAAGGAGTGTGACGTATCAAGACAAGAAAGGGAAAATGAACACCTTGTCCAGTTAATGGGGATAAATAAGTCTAAAGTTGAATGCAAAAAAACTAAAAGGTGAGTAATAGTAATACATCAGAGTGAAGTGACAGAACAGCAGGGAAGAATCGTCAGCTCGTCTTACAGCAGAGTCACCGCCATGACATCTGGAATGAGCCATCAGAAACACACCCAGACGCCATTTATCTTCAAGGCTGACAGGATGTGTGTGTGTGTGTGTGTGTGTGTGTGTGTGTGTGTGTGTGTGTGTGTGGTGATGATGAACAGGTGCTCATCTTCTGATCTCTTGTCCTTAGACCTGAACCCATCAGACGTCTCCATGGAGGCTGCTGCTGATTTGACTCATTACACTGGAACACAGTTTTACTGGCAGCACTTAATCTCTCAGACTATGAATGTTTTTTGGAGTGAGTCAAAATGTCGAATGTTCCACTATCTCATGTTACTTCATCAGGCACATCATGTCCAGCATTTAATACACGGGTCAGTGACTAATAAGGGTCGGCAAGATGAGCAATTCAATAATATCCTAAAAATAGTTTTAAAAGCAAATTGTACAATTTGTATCATTTGAAATGACATTTGCACAATTTTTTTAAACCAAAAGTAAGACTGTCTGTCCTTCTTCCCTCCCTCCCTCCCTCTCTCTTTCTTTCCTTCCTCTCTCTTTCCTCCCTTCCTTCTTTCCTTCTTCCATCCCCCTATCTTCCTTCCTTCCTTCCTTTCCTCCCTCCCTCCTTCTCTCTTTCTTTCCTCCCCCCTACCTTCCTCCCTTCCTTCTTTCTTCTGTCCTTCTTTCCTTCCTTCCTTCCTCCCTTCCTCTTTTCCTTTCTCCCTCCCTCCATCCTTCTTTCCTCCCTCCTACTTTCCTTCCTTCTTCCCTTCCTCTTTTCCTTTCTCCCTCCCTCCTTCCTTCTTTCCTCCCTCCTACTTTCCTTCCTTCCTTCCTTTCCTTCCTACCTTCCTTATTTCCTTTCCTCCCTTCCTTCCTCCCTCCTTTCCTTCATTTTTCCTCCCTCCCTTCCTTCCTTCTCCCTCCCTCCTTCCTTCTTTCTTCCCTCCCTCCTACCTTCCTTCCTTCATTCCTTTCCTTCCTCCCTTCCTTTCCTTCCTCCCTTCCTTCTTTCCTTTCCTCCCTTCCTTCCTCCGTCCTTTCCTTCCTTCTTCCTTCCTCCCTCCCTCCTTCCTCCTTTCCTTCCTTCCTTCTTCCTCCCTTCCTTGCTTCCTCCTTTCCTTCCTTCTTCCTCCCTTCCTTCCTTCCTTCTTCCTCCCTTCCTTCCTTGACTCAAGGACAACAGGAGGGTTAAGATCATAGCCTCTATATATAAATAAAGATGCATGTAGCGAGGTGTGACATCATCTTAACATTTTGAAGTGTCAGCAGTTTAAATATATGAAGGTATCTTTGTATTTGATGTGCAGGCAAACCAGTAAAGTCTCTCTATGTGAAGGCTTGCCTATAAAAGTCTAAGTGCCCTTTTCATCTCTTCGCCACACTCCATACAGTCTCTATACCATCCATGCATGCACTTCTGCACATATCAGAAATCACACACATGACAGCCTCACACACACATATATATATATATACAGTATAATCCAGCTCCTGTAGCTTCACACTCCCTTAAATCTGAATGACCTCTGACCTGCAGCCCGTCTACATTCATGCAGTCACTCCTCTGGCATCCTCATGTATCACCAGCTACAAGTGTTTGGCTCGGCACATGCACATTCCCACAAATGGCCGCCGCT
This sequence comes from Scomber scombrus, assembly GCF_963691925.1. Lineage (NCBI taxonomy): Eukaryota > Metazoa > Chordata > Actinopteri > Scombriformes > Scombridae > Scomber > Scomber scombrus. Next base: position 28,255,850 of record NC_084981.1, on the reverse strand, counting down.
GCTGTCTGTCTGTCTGCCATGTGCCGAGTCGAGGGGCCTTACATGTCAACATCATCATCACCGACACGCTCCTAATATGTCCAACGAAATCCTCGCGTGCTAGAAACGTTGGAGCTCGGTCAATTGCTTTTAAGTTCGTGAGATGTTTAACCTGGTTGACGTTGAGTGTTACATTCAGTGCAGAATCTCCAGCTGCAGAATAACACTCCTCTTAACTGTTTCTGCCAGTTTCCATCAATAAACAACACACACACACACACACACACACACAGACACACACAACTTTTTACCCCCACACACAGAGTCCCATATAGAGGCTGGATCCAAATTTAGAGGATGCACTCTCTCTGTCGACTCACCCTTGCCTGATGACCTAGCAGAAATCGTCAGCCATCAGCTGACAATAGCAAATGATGACAACCTCTTCTCCCATGTAGATATATATATATCTCAAGATGTAACTCCTGGACGTCACTTTAAACCTTTTGTCTTACAGCCTGCATCAAACTGCCCTGACTGGTTTCTTCTGGTTGGTCCTTTAATGAAGCAGAAATGCAGTATTATTAGAAAATGAAAGTTTAATTATTTTTTTTCTACCTCATTTGTAGTGAATATACTGCAGTAGACTGTAATAAAGCATTATATGATCTATAAAATCCTGTGCCATCAGAATAATTTGAGAAATGACACATTTTACTCCCTATACGCTCCTCTAAAAAAAAAAAATACATATGACAAAATATTTTAAAAAACATTCAAATGAACATAGTGAACATTCAAATAAGGGCACAATACAGTTCAGCACAGTAAATGACAGAATTCTTGTATAATTACATTTAAATTCTGCACTGTACCTTTAATCTGCAACTTCTTCAAATGACTGAAATATAGTGGAGTGGAACTACGAATATGGAAGATTAAAAATGCCAAAATAAAAAGAAATTTAACAAGAAAAATATGTAAAAGTTTACAAAACAATGTTAAATACATTTTAAAATAGTCTTGAAAAGAAATTATTTAGTTTCCATGTTTGATATTTAAATTAAATCATTTTGACATGAAATTTAAATGTTCCTTTAAAAAGATAGATATCATTAATGTCCAGTAGGGGGCAGCAGACCTGCCACTACTAAATACAAAGCAGTCATTTGTCCTCATGAGAAGAGGAAGGAAGCTGCTTGTTTCCTGAGACAGAGATGAATTATTAAATGCTAAAATTAAAACAAGCAGCTGTCCACCAACAGCTTGGTTGCTAAAAACATATTTACTAAAGACAAGAAGCTAAATAATTGTCCTTTTTGCCATTTTGCCATTAAATTTAAAGGCTTCTTTAAAAAAAACAACAACAACAAAAGGATTGGGATTACTGTTTCCAATAATGTCCACTAGGGGGCAGCACACCTCATTTAGTTTCATGATAAGAAAAAAAGGAAGCTGTTTGTTTTCTGAGATAATGATGCATCATTAAATGCCAAAAATTAAAACAATTAGCTTTCCAATTTACAGTTTTGGTTGCAAAAATCATATTTACTAAAGACAAGGAGCTAAATAATTGCCTTTTTTTTCTCCAACTCTCAGTTCTTTTAAATCCCATTTCTATCCATATTACTCTATTTTAGCTTAATTTTAATCCCAATTTAGCACTTTTAATCACATTTAAATGTCCTCTGAAATGAAGCCAACGTGGAAGTAACTTAAAACTGCATTCTATCAAAAGGTCACCAGGGGGCGACCGTTTTGGTGTCAAAAGGACTTCCGTCTCTATACAAGTCAATGGAGAATTCACCAACTTCTCACTTGATTTCTAACCTCAGTAAACGTTTTCAAAATGTGTTTATGGTCTCAATCGCTAGTTTAAAGCCTTCTTCAATGCAGTATGATGTTCATTTGGGACATTTTGGCCTCCCTGATTTTATATTTGACGATAAAGCAGGGTATGCATTAGGGCGTGGCTACGTGGTGATTGACAGGTTGATTGGTTCACAGGTTCAGGAGGGCGCCTCATGCTCCTCCTGATGCCCATATAAGTAGAATCCCTGTTTTTATTTCTCCCAGCATGCACCTGAAATTTTCAAGATGGCGCTGCTCAGATCCGATACTATTGGCCTCCGAGCAGCAGTCTACAAACCAATGGATGACGTCACGGATGTTACGTCCATTTCTTATATACAGTCTATGGTCTTAATGCATTTTATGTTTTATATAAAACAGTTTGAATTGCCTTGTTGTGTATGTGCCTATTTAATATGCTTTTCATTCAATTAAAACATATTTAAATTACATCTCACAATGTTTATTGTATTTTACTTTGATTTATTTTTTTTGTAGACATTGTAAATCTTCCATACCATTGAGCATAACATGGAAATACTTAAGTAGAAGTGTCTCAAACTTGTTTTTTGGACCAATACTTGAGTGAATGTGTTTTATTACTGTCCTTCTGCTATTTAATACCCTTATAATTGCTTTCCTAGATGCCTTAAGATGCCAATTGCCTTAAGAACTTTGTATTTTTTCAGCAGTAATTTCACTTAATTTTGTGCCAGCTGTTCAGTTGTGTTGTGTGGCACCAGAGAGCCAAATACGAACCATCTCTTGGGACTCGTGCCCATTTAGGAGGAAAAAAATCATCTCAAGTTAGCAGCACTCAGGCCAGTTTTTTTATGCCAGAGACGGCTGGTGGAAACAAACCGAGTACGCTCAAAACATTTCTGGTGCATTATTCATCACAAGTTTGACATGTTTCCCACAACAAGCAGCGCCACATTTAGGCCACTCTTGTATTTAAGCATTTATGGCTATCGAGGTTATATTGAAGCTGCTGTAATGGACTCCATGAGAAGTGTTCAGTTTATTGGGTTAATCCCATTGAGAGGTTAACTTTAGCAGAGGATGAATTGTTTGTGACTTCACCTTTTAAACTCATTTTACCATGTTTCCATCATTGCTGTCAGACGCTGGAGTCAGAAAGTCCAAATTAGGGAAAACAGAGGCGCTCTGCAAAGACATATGATGAAATATACCCTTCTTTGGTTATATTTAGCTAAAATATAACTGAATACACTGCTTCAGTCTTGGTTTTTTGCTTGTGTAAGATGTTAAATAATCTGCGATAATCTGATTTAACATGGTGAGAACTTCAGCGATAGGACGTTTAACCCTCCTGTTGTCCTCGAGTCAAGGAAGGAAGGATGGAAGGGAGGAAGAAGGAAGGAAGGGAGGGAGGAAGAAGGAAGGAAAGGAGGGAATGGCTGAAGCTCAATATAAAGCTCCGTAAAGCCAAGAGGAGCTGCAGAGTCACTGATAATTCTCTGTAGGTTATTTTAGATAATCGACATGTAAATAATAATGTATAAATTAACAACTTTATGTAAATTTTACTGGTTAATTACTTGTTTATTTCCCCCCCTAAAAAGGACATAAAAAAACTCTGTTATTGTAGGTTCAAATCAGAGTCGTGCAGCAGTTGTTGCTCTTTGCCTTCACAGGGCAGCAGAGATCAACATGTGACTTCAGACTGAAGGTGACGAAATCTGTAGGTGGTATTTCTGCACATGCACACACACTTTCATAAACAAACACACACAAACGCACACACACACACACACACTCGACATGTCTCACAGATAAAGTCACACATTACACTGAAGGGGTGCAAACTCACACTCACACACACACTTATTAAAGGAAGTGAGGAACCAGTTTCCAAAAATGTCCTCGCTCTCCATAAAAGTCCTCACACACACACACACACATGCACACGCACACACACACACACACACACACACACACACACACACACACACACAAACACACACGCCATCTCTCGTTATGTCACTTGTAAAAATAACGTACGTGTTTGCCTTTTAAAATAACACGTAATTTGTTTTTTGACCTTCTGTAAGAATCTAATATACTATCTATTATACAATCGTAATAAATACACATGAAATAACAAAGAAGGCAAATATTTACGAGTCCTGTGATTAAATCAGATGTCAGTCACATGTGCTGCTGCTGTAGTAGTCCCAATCTGGTGCAGAGCATGCCAGTACAAACAGTAGGAACAACACACTGCACGGCAAGATTTGTATGTGTTTCTGTGTCGCTGCCATAATAATTTAATTTAATTATATCTACAACTGAATACCACATTTAGAATTTGAATCACTGACATTTATACCACAAAAATTATTACACTGAATATTTGACTGTGAAAACCACAAAAAAGCTGCAACTGATTCAAACTGTGCTGCCAAAACTTTAAAAAAAGAAAAAAAAAGAAAAAAGAAAAAGGAGAGCATATCAGTTCAGTTTTAGATATGAAATATTGATTTTAAAGCCCTATTATTAGTATATGAGGCTGTAAACCAAAGGGCAGAACCAAATACCAAGAGGTCAAATCTGGCCCCACTGGATAACTTAGCAAAGTATGAACATTGCAGCAAAGTAAAGCCATTTTTTAAATAAAATGCTTTACTCACTTATTTATGCAATGTGATTCAGATTTAACCTTTGTGTCGTCCTCCCGGGTAAAATTGACCCCGTCTGTTTTGACTGTTCCTTCTTTCCTCCCTTCCTCCCTCCCTCCTTCTTTCCTTCTTCCCTACGTCCTTCTCTCTTCCCTTCCTCCATACCTCCTTCCTTCCTTCTTTCCTCCGTCCTTCCTTCCTTTCCTCCCCTCCTTCCATCTGTCCTTCCTCCCTCCCTCCTTCTCCTTCTTTCCTTCCCTCCTTCCTTCCTCGCTTCCTCCCTCCTTCTCTCTTTCTTTCCTCCCCCTACCTTCCTCCCTTCCTTCTTTAATCTGTCCTTCTTTCCTTCCTTCCTTCTTCCTCCCTTCCATCCTTCCTTCCTCCCTTCCTTCCTTCTTCCTCCCTTCCTTCCTTGACTCGAGGACAACAGGAGGGTTAAAGGACAAATCTGCCTTGGTGGACTAAATCAGAATCTCTGACCAAGGTAACCCTAGATAGTTTATTACAGTAAAGTTATTAAATACTATTTATAGGTTATTATGAAATGGTTTTACTGGTCTGGCCCACTTGGTCTGTATGTGGCTCCTCAACTAAAATGAGTTTGACACTCCGGGTCTAAACGGTTTAGGTCCAGCTTATGTTGCAGACTTTCCAAAACACAGTCAAGGGAAAATTGGAGATGCCGCTTTTTTTTTTATAAACTATGTTCCTCAACTTGTGGAGCAGCATTCCTTAAACTATCAGAGAGGCGAGCTCAGGGAGAAGAATGGAGAAGAGAAAAATGTTTATATATGAATATAAATGTCATAAAGTCTTTGGTGCTTGGATAGAAAGACGCTTAAATCTTAACTTTAGGTTTGATGATGTATTGAATTATGGTTTTTAACCCTCCTGTTGTCCTCAAGTCAAGGGAGGAAGAAGGAAGGAAAGGAGGAAGCAGGAAGGAAAGGAGGAAGAAAGGGAGCAGGAGGAAGAAAAAGAGGGAGGAAGGAAGGAAGGGAGGAAGAAGGAAAGAAGGGAGGAAGGAAGAAGGAAGGAAAGAACGAAGGGAGGAAGGAAAGGAAGAAAGGACGGAGGAAAGAAGGAAGGAAGGTTGGAGGGACGGAGGGAGGGAGAAAGGAAAATAGGAAGGGAGGAAGGAAGGGGGGAGGAAAGAAAGAGAAAAGTAGGGAGGGACGAAAGAAGGAAGGGAGGAAGGAAAGGAAGGAAGGGGGATGGAGGAAGGAAAGAAAGAGAGAAGGAGGGGGGAAGGACAGACGGAAGGAAAGAAGGAACAGTCAAAACAGACGGGGTCAATATGACCCGGGAGGACGACAAGATTTTCAAGTGATATTCAAGTTATTACGACAAAGATTTTCTTCCATAACATCGATTCTTCTCATCTTCCTGCCTCAGACTGGAGTGATACGCTCTCTGTTTTCACTCCTTGTCAGGCTCAATAGACTTATTTGGAAAAGCCAAAAAAAAAGTGCCAGAAAAATCGAACATGCTGGAGACGAAAAAGAACGAACCTTCTTTATGTGTGAGCTGGAACTTAATTCAGAGTCCAAGAAAACATCCAGTCTTGTTACTTCAGATTTCATTCGGTGGGGAACCAAGAGATCCAAGAATTTCAGCATTTCCTCACTAAAAATATGTCCGTCAGACTCACTGATTGGCTGAAAAACATGAATACGTCACGAATGTCTACGCTTCATTATCCTTTGTGTCGTCCTCCCGGGTCAAACTGACCCCATCTGTTTTGACTGTTCCTTCTTTCCTTCCTTCCTTCCTTCCTTCCTTCCTTCCTTCCTTCCTTCCTTCCTTCCTTCCTTCCTCCCTCCCTCCTCTCTCTCTTTCCTCCCTTTCTTCCTTCCTTCTGTCCTTCCTTTCCTTCCTTCCTCCCTTCCTTCCTTCCTCCCTCCCTCCTTCTCTTTCTTTCCTCCCCCTACCTTCCTCCCTTCCTTCTTTCCTCTGTCCTTCTTTCCTTCCTTCCTCCCTTCCTCTTTTCCTTTCTCCCTACCTCTCTCCTTCCTTCTTTCCTCCCTCCCTCCTACCTTCCTCCCTTCCTTCCTTCCTTCTTCCTCCCTTCCTTCTTCCTTCTTCCTCCCTTCCTTCCTTGACTCGAGTATCAACATTTAAATTGACGTATAGTTCAGATGATCTTTAATGAGCTGACTTTCCTGTTAGGAGGAGGAAGGAGGGGTCGGGCGGTTTGTTTTCTGTTTCAACCGAAACAAAAAACTGTGTGTTTGTGGCGAAACTTCAGGACATTTGCAGACGTTTTTTCAGGCGTCAGGTTTTTAAACCTAGATTGACGAACTGCTGAAAGTCGTCTCATCCTTTTTGTTTCATTTACGTTCACTTTCAACCCAATCACCACAATGAGACGTTGGCTATGTGTCTCTCTGCAAACCACGGATACGTTGAATCCTCTTCGTCTATCACCAGTAGAATAACTGTGTTTTCTGATATGACGGTGCTGTGGTGAAGGTCTGGTTAGGTTTACACGCAAAAACCACTTGGTTAGGGTTAAAGAAAGATTGTGGTTTTGGTAAGAAGATCTGGTTTTGTCGCCTACGAAACGTTTGCAAGATTTCGCCAAAAACACCCAGTTTTGTCAGTTGAAACAAAGCAGGCATTGGTCTCCAGGTGGCCTCAATCGAAGCTCTCTACTTATTGATCTATATGGGCTTTGGCTCTTTTTGGGACTTTTTTTTTTGCCTTTATTGGACAGTTGGTGGCAGAGAAACCGACAGGAAGCAAAGTGAAGAGAGAGAAACAGGTATGACATGCAACAAAGAGACAGAAAGCAGGCAGTGGTCCCCAGGTGGTCTCTGCTGTTTTGATGCTTTTCCAATTTTCTTAGTTTTTAGAGCCGACCACCTGACCCTTCCTCCTCCTAATAAGAAAGTCAGCTGGAGCACAGCTGGAGAGGTTACAGCCATATACCTGCAATATCCCTTTTTCTCTCTCTTCCCCTTGTTTCCTGTCGGTTTCTCTGCCTCCAACTGTCCAATAAAGGCAAAAAAAGTATATAATCTAAAAAAACATCAGGCAACAGAGAGCACTGTTGGAAAACACAGACTACAACCCACTTTCTGTTTCAACTGTTTGTGGTGAAACGTCGTGGTGACGTTTTTCAGGCGAAAAAAACAGATTTCTAACCCCAATAACGATCTTTCATTGGTCCTAACCAAGTGGTTTTCGTGCCTAACCCTAACCAGACCTTAACCACAGGACTGTCATATCAGAAAACGTAGAGATTCAATGTGTCTGGGTTTTTCAGAAAGCTAAAAAGCCAACGTCTCATTGTGGCGATTGGTTTGACAGTGAACAAAAATGAAAGAAAAAGGATGAAACAACTTTTTGAAGTCCATCAATCTAGGTTTTAAAACACAAAGTTTTGTCGGTTGAAACAGAAAGCCAACCACCCGACCCCTCCTTCCTCCTCTTTACAAGAAAGTCAGCTCATAAAGATCATCTGAACTACGTCACTATTGAAACTTAGAGATTCAACATATCAGTGTTTTTCAGGATGGTAAAAAGCTGACGTTTTATTCTGGCAAATGGATTGACAGTGAACAGAAATGTTGGAGCAACTTTTCTTGCAGTCCATCAGTGAGTCTGAAGGCCAGATTTGAGTCAGGAGATGCTGAAAGTCTTGGATCTCTGGATGAAATCAGAGTTAACCAGACTGGATGTTTTCTTGGACTCTGATTGAAGTTCCAGCTCACACATAAACAAGGTGAACACAAATGGCGCTTTTCCACTACGCAGTTCCAGCACGACTCGACTGGACTCAGGTTTTTTTTGCGTTTCCACTAGGGAAAGTACCTGGTACTTTTTTAGTATCTGCTCTGGTGAGGTTCCAAGCGAGCCGAGCCGATACTAAATGTGACGTCAACAGACTGCCGGCCACTGATTGGTCAGAGAGTCACTGGAAGAGTCATGAGCCGTCCCACATAAGAATCAAACCCGGCATTTTTAAATACCGGGAGCAGCGTTACAGCCATACGGCTCAATTTTCTTGCTTTGTGTGAGACAAAAAGCCTCATACAGCAGCATATATATAAAACGAAGTCACGGCAGTTTCACAGAGCGTTGCTATGACGACCCCGCCCACGTTGAGGAGGTACTTTTTTGTAATGGAAAAGGTAATTCCTGGAACCGTGTTGAGTTGAATCGAGCCGAGTAGTGCTAGAACTGTATAGTGGAAAAGCGCCAAAACAGCCTTCTTCCATTTGAGAAATCCTCCTAATAAGTAAGATCATCTGAACTACATCACCATAAACGTTGATATGCTACGTATTAAAAGTATTGAAACGTAGAGATTCAGCGTATCCCAAACTTGCAGAAACTTACAACGCTAACATTTAATCCTGGCGACCTGGCTGTCACCGTTCAGCTTGTTTTACACGGACCTCCCTTTAATAAATGTTGTGAACATGCACTTGTGATGTCTTTGGTGTCACACATGCAGACCTTCTCAGCAGGACTCTGCCAGCTGCTGTTTGTCTGAGCGGACTCGGTGTCAGCCCCCCCCCGCTGCGAGGTCGGACATACCGTGCCATCTGCTGTTTAACTTGGCCCGACCCTTGACACACTGATATCTGTGTCGAGTGTCGATACTGAGTGGTGGGATGGTATCAGGGTGAGGTAGTGTCATGAAGCTGCATCCATTATACATACCTCTGCTGATATCAGAGTGTGTCATATTTCCGTCAATGCCACTTGAAAATGTGCCCAAAAAACAAAGTGCAGAGGACCGACGAGCCTTTTGAGGAACTTCAGGAACTTAATCTGTGTTTCAACCAGGGATCAAAAGTGGATTAGTAGACTCAGCGGCCTCTAAGCGTTCCCATAAAATTATCAATACAAACTACTCAAAGTGCATTGGGGCCTGTTAACCAATCATCACTCACCGAGCTATCAAATTGACAAATGTTACCACCAGTGTTGGGGAGTAACTAGTTACATGTAGTGGCATAACGTAACTGTAATCCGTTACAGTCACTGAGAAAAAATATGTCATTAAATTACAGTTACTGATGAAAATGTTGATGATTACAAAGGAGGCTACATCTGAAGTCAGACCTTTAAGAGGGTTTTTTCCTCATTTTTTAACATTTAACATTTTACTGAATACATATATTGCTGTTGCTAATTCTTTGAAATCAATATTTTTTTTTATATATTTAGTAAATAAATCATGATGTGGGTTTATTTGGAGCACACATGGGCTTAAATGGAGTCACAGTACCAATTAAACCCACTTTATTCATCAAATATCTTTATTTTATATTCCAACATCTACATGAACTAATGAATACATTTTCAAATGAGAGATAAATGTTGCTTTATAAGAAATGATCTCCCTTATAAATCATGTCAGTATCCATGAAACACAGCTGCACTTCGGAATCTTAGGAAGGAAGGAAGGAAGGAAGGAAGGAAGGAAGGAAGGAGGGAGGGAAGGAAGGAAGGAAGGAAGGAAGGAAGGAAGGAAGGAAGGAAGGAAGGAAGGAAGGAAGGAAGGAAGGAAGGAAGGAAGGAAGGAAGAAAGAAAGAGATGAAGGAAGGAAAAGAAGACAGGCAGGAAAGATGGAAGGAAGGCGGGAAGAAAAGAAGGAACGAGGGAAGACAAAAAGGAAGGAAGGAAGGAAGGAAGGAAGGACTTAGATTTTGGTGCTTAATGGGAACACTTACCGCAACAGCTGAAAACACTGGTTAGAAAATTAGAGTAGTAATCAGAAAATAATCAAATGTAATGTTGTTGATTTAAGTCATTGAAATAGTTACATTACTTATTACATTTTAAATAAAGTAACTAGTAATCTGTAATATATTACATTTCCAAAGTAACCTTCCCAACCTTGGTTACCAACCATAGGAGAAAGGGAAGCAACATAAAACCAGATGTTATGGGTTAAAGTTAGGTAGGTAGACATATTAAAATCATAACACACAACCACAAAGGGAGGAGTACTAAAAGAAAAGGGTTGGTGGATACTTTCCAAAGCAAAAAAAACTAATTTAATCAAAAGTGTACCACTAAACTGGAGCTAGAAACACTCATCTAGAACTACCTAGACCTGTAGTGGCAGGGTTTAAACATAAAGACAATGTAGTTTACTCACAATATCACTACAACAACAAGAAGTGCAGCATGCAAAGAGTACTTCACACTAGTTTCTAGATTCTCGACCAAAGGGACCCAGACACAAACATTTATAACTTCAGCCTGTTGATTGAGGATCCTGGATTGGAGCGCTTGGCCCTGGTGCATGCTACTCCAATCAGGATCACCGCTGAGAGCCACCGGGAAGTAAGCCACAGGGACCGAGGCATGCACACACACACACACACACACACACACTAATGCAGGGCCATAACAACAAATAAAACAGTCAATCATGAGACTTATTTTCCGGGAAACAACTTTTATTTTGTCCCGACTGGATAACGCTGCTGACAGATGGAAACCTTCTACCTCGAACTCCATATTTCATTTTTGGACACATATCTTAGGTTTCTGACAGCGACGATGGCTATAAAGATCAAAAGAATGGGTCAAGCCTTTTTGCCTTTATTAACAAAGTAACTGGCTGAGATGCCGACAGAAAGCAGGGAGAGTGAATGGTGAATGACCTGCAGCATAAGTCCCTGGCCGAATTCAAATCAGGGACGTTGGGACGTTTACGTGGCATGCGCTATAACCACTCGACCACCAGGAGGCTCCCTTGTGATGCTCCCAGGTGGGGAGTCCCGGTCCTCTGAAATGGGGCCAACACGGAAGTAACTTAAAACTGCATTCTATCAAAAGGCCACCAGGGGGCGACCGTTTTGGTGTCAAAAGGACTTCCGTCTCTATACAAGTCAATGGAGAATTCACCAACTTCTCAGTTGATTTCTAACCTCAGTAAACGTTTTCAAAATGTGTTTATGGTCTCAATCGCTAGTTTAAAGCCTTCTTCAATGCAGTATGATGTTCATTTGGGACATTTTGGCCTCCCTGATTTTATATGTGACGATAAAGCAGGGTATGCATTAGGGCGTGGCTACGCTCAGATTGCTTGTATGGTAGATCCGGCCAGACACCAGGTTATCGAATTAGGTTCCAATTGAAAAGTCTCAGGTTTACTGAAGTCTCCTTTTCCACCTCTGCCTTTCACCTTTTCTTTCATTCATCAAAATATAACTCAAACATCAGAGTCACACATCAGTACAGACAAACAACGGCAGGGTGATTGACGTTACTGTCTTGTGTGTGAAAAGACGTCACTTTCTTCATCGTCTATAGTCTTAATTTGATAATCGACACAGTTTTTCAGATGCAGTGGAAACTTTAACCTTATTTAAACATGTGGAGTGAATGCAACATACCTGCTGACTGAGATTAAGGGGATTTTTAATGAGGTTTTCTTTATTTTATATAACGTAAACCTTGGATTCCGGGGTTCATTTCAGCTCTTTATTGAAATCTGGTTATAAATTCTTCAGTCAGTGTTGGACATATGAAAGAAGTTACCATTATTGGACTGCTGCTGCTAAAAATATCTTCAAAGTATATATTTTAGTTTAAACTCTGTATGGATTTAATGTAATGTCATGTAATTGTGATATTTATTTTTTAAATACTTCTTACTTAAAATTAAATTCCAACTTTTAGGTGATTCAGTTCATGAGAAAAAAAGTCATTTTTAAGTGATTTTTCTTTCATGACTTGTACTTTTTGGGGATGTTTGTCTATCTGTCTGTCAGACTTAAAATATCTCACTGACTATCAGATGCATTGACATGACATGTTGTAGAGGTGTTTGTCCAATCAGGTCTATTTGCTACAGGTGCTCACATCTCGAGGAAAATCAGAGCAAACTGGATGCACCTGAGCACAGATTGGAGCAGGTTCACAGCAAAGGGTCTGAACTATGTTGTGGATTTGATGATTTTGCAAAAGCACATATTTAAAAATGTGTTTAAAAGTTGTCAGGATGGTTTATTGAGTCTAGCTTTAGAATTAAAACTAAACAAAAGTGTGCAGATAGTGAAGAGGTCTGAATACTTTCTGAATCTACTTCATATCTGACAAAAACACTCATACATACTCCTTTAATGATGCATGGAGTAGACATGAAAAATACACAGTTTTGCACTGTTGGTTCTTTTATCAACACTTTTGTTTAATATAATATAATGATTCAAGGATTTTTATTGTCATTCCAGCCATGCAGATATACAAAAGAGAACAAAATACAGTACTCAGGTCCCAGTGATTGTAATGTATTAGTTTATTATAATGATAAATCAGAACTAAGGCTGTATTATTACCCCTGTTCATGCAGCCACCTCCAACCTTCTTCTTCATTTATAATGTTTTTCATAAAGGCGACTTATTAACGGAACATTTTCTGTCCATTTCCCTCTATATGATATTCCCCCCTACACACTTGTTGTTGATACATCCTAACCTTTAGTGACCTGTTATCCAATCGTTACTCACCCTGCGGTCAAATTAACCAATAAAAAACCAAATCATAAAACCAGATGTCAATCATGATGATGAGACTAGATAACTTTCTTGGAAACGACTTTTATCTCTTAACGATCGCATAACGCTGCTGTCAGGTGGAAGTCTTGTAACTCCATATTTTGCTTTGGACATACTTTAAGTTTATGACAGCGACTATAATTATCAACATCAAGAGAACAGGACAGGTCGATCCTTGAGTCGTATTTCTGCAGCTCGAGTTTTAACCAGAGCAGAGCACATTACTCCAGTTCTAAAGTCTTTACACTGGCTCCCAGTCAGCTATAGAAGAGATGTTAAAGTTCTGCTACTGGTCTACAAATCACTGACTGGTTTAGGTCCAGAATACATGAATGACATGTTAGTAGAATATAAACCCAGTAGGGCTCTAAGATCTACTGACTCAGGTCAGATAGTGGAGCCCAGAGTTCAGACTAAACATGGTGAAGCAGCTTTTACACAACTGGAACATTCAGTACCACCAGAACTGAAATCAGGTTAAAAACACTTCTCTTCTCCTGTGCTTATTATGATTGAGCTCTTTTAAAGCACTTTACATTTTAATCTTTCATTTGCACTGTATGTCCTTTTTAATGATTTTAAAGCAAATCATTATTTTATGCTGCAACCTTATATTTAATGCTCCATTGTAGTCTAGTTTTTATTTTATTTTTTTCTCTCTTTCTATTTTTCTGTACTTTTTAATTTTAATTTTTAAGTTATTTATTTTTATGTATTTATTATTATTATTTTATTTTCTATTTTTATTTTCTATTTTTATTTATGTATTTATAATGTTTTTATTTATTCATTTATGTTTATTTATTTTTTATTTATTCATTTTATTTTTTATTATTGGGGGGTTTGTTTTTAATTGTATGTTTTAATGTCCATGTTTTTACTATTATTGGGTTTTATTTTTATTTATTTATTTATTTTTATTTATTTTTTTATTATTAGTTGGGGGGGGGGTTGTTTTTAATTGTATGTTTTAATGTCCATGTTTTTACTATTATTGGGTTTTATTTTTATTTCTCATATTGCATGTTTTTATGTTGTTGTTTTTTTTAAAACTCCAATTCTTACTATTAAATGTTTGTTTTATGTATAAAGCACATTGAGTTGCCTCTATGTATGAAATGCTCTATATAAATAAATCTTCCTTGCCTTGCCTTCTGTGGAGCCTGATAATTAAAATGAAAATTAAAAAAAGCCATAATAAACGAACATATGAATGATATATCGGGCTGTGATCCTGATTTAATCTAATCATCTAATATGCTGATCACACCGTCTCCTCACGAGGTAACTCGAGTCGTCTGGAGCCACTAAACGAACCTCGTGGTGAGTGACAACTATTAACTTTTATTATCAGTAACTTATAAGGATATCAGTGTTGCACCTACAACATAATCACGCTGAGGAGAGCGGGGCTATTTATAATTATAAAGATGTGTTTTGGAGCCGACGGTTGAAGCTCAGATGCGGCTGCAGGCGCGAGACGCTGCGTCCGTGTCTCGCGCCAGACGTTGTTTGTCTTTTTAATTTATCGCTGATTACTGAGTGTGTTCTTCCGCCGCTGCAGACTGGCGGGAGTCCAACGCTGAAGGGTTAGGGTTAGAGCAGGGATGTCAAACATGAGGCTCGTGGGCCAGAACCGGCTCGCCGAGGGGTCCAATCCGGCCCACTTTCCTTCCTTCTTTCCTTTCTTCCTCCTTTCCCTATTTTCATCCCTCCCTCCTTCTGTCATGTCCTTGTGTCTTTCCTTCCATCTTTCCTTCCTTTCTTTCTCATGTCCTTCTGTCCTTCCTCCCTTTCTTCCCTCCCTCCTTCCTTCCATATTTCCTTCCTCCCTTTCTTTCCTTCCTGTCTTCCTTTTGTTCCTTTTATCCTTCCTTCCACCTGTCCTTCCTTTCTTTTTCATGTCCATCTGTCCTTCCTTTCTTCTGTCCTTCCTCCTTTTATTCCGTCCCTCCTTCCTTCCATATTTCCTTCCTCCCTTTCTTTCCTTTCTGTCTTCTTTTCGTTCCTTTTATCTTTCCTTCCTTTCTTTCTCATTCCTTCCTTCTGTACATCCGTCCTTCCTCCCTTTCTTCCCTCCCTCCTTCCATCTGTCATTCCTCCCTTTCTTTCCTTCCTGTCTTCTTTGCTTTCCTTCTATCCTTCCTTCCTTTCTTTATCATGTCCTTCTGTCCTTACTTTCTTTCTCATGTCCTTCTGTCCTTCCTTTCTTTCTCATGTCCTTCTGTCCTTCCTTTCTTTCTCATGTCCTTCTGTCCATCCTTTTTCTTTCTCATGTCCATCCCTCCTTCCTTCCTTCCTTCCTTCCTTCCATCTGTCCTTCCTCCCTTCCCTCCATCCCTCCTTCCTTCCATCTTTCTTTCCTGTCTCCTTTTTGTTCGTTCCTTCCTTCCTTACTTTCTTCCTTTCCTCTTTTCATCCTTCCTTCCTTCTTTCTGTCCTTCCATCTGTCCTTCCTCCCTTTCTTTCCTTCCTTCGTTCCTTACTTTCTTTCTCATGTCCTTCCGTCCTTCCTCCCTTTCTTCCATCCTTCTTTCTGTCCTTCCATCATATCTTCCCTCCCTCCTTC
>NC_084981.1:28235279-28237779 GCF_963691925.1 Scomber scombrus | reverse complement strand
AGAAGGAAGGAAAGGAGGGAGGAAGGAAGGAAGGAAGGAAGGAAGGAAAGGAGGGAGAAAGGAAGTGAGGAAAAGAAAGAAGGAAGGGAGGAAGGAAAGGAAGGAAGGAAGGAAGGTAGGAGGGAGGGAGAAAGGAAAAGAGGAAGGGAGGAAGGAAGGAAAGAAGGACAAAGGAAAGAAGGAAGGGAGGAAGGAAGGAAGGAAAGGAGGGAGAAAGGAAGTGAGGAAAAGAAAGAAGGAAGGGAGGAAGGAAAGGAAGGAAGGTAGGAGGGAGGGAGAAAGGAAAAGAGGAAGCGAGGAAGGAAGGAAAGAAGGACAAATGAAAGAAGGAAGGGAGGAAGGTAGGGAGAGGAAAGAAAGAGAGAAGGAGGGAAGGAGGGAGGAAGAAAAGGAAGGAAGGAAAGAAGGAGGGAGGGAGGAAGGACAGAAGGAAGGAAGAAAGGGGGATGGAAGAAAGAAGGAAGGGAGGAAACAGAGAGGAAGGAAAGGAAGAGAGAAGGAGGGAGGAAGGACAGACGGAAGGAAGGAAGGAAGGAAAGAAGGAACAGTCAAAACAAACGGTGTCTGGAAGCAGCTGAATCGCTCAGGTGTGTAAATGCTATAAAAAAATTTTTAAAACCAACTTTCCTGAAATCTTCCATCAGTGTTTTCAGTTGGCTAAATGTAACCAGACTTCACAGCAGCTATAAAACATATTTTTGATACTAACACACAGTCTGATCCGTCAGTGTGTGTAATGTGTTTGTGTCTCGTAGTGATGAATCATCGCTGACTCTGCAGCTTTACACAGATTTATAGAGTTTCAGCTCATTGTTTAGCTACTTTTTGAAGGTTCGGACAGACGTCAGATAAAGTCTACGAGAGTTGGAAAGTCTGGACGTTGGTATTAATGTGAGTTTGAGGATTTTAAAATGATGAAGCAGAGATGAAGTTAATCATAAAAGATGTTTTACTAATTTTCTGATGGTATTCTTTCATTCATTAGATGATGTGATAGTGGAGCAATAATTCCTCTTTAAAGCTAACTGTCTTTTTAACGTGGAAACAGCTGATTTGAGCTTAATTAACCCTCCTGATGTCCTCGAGGCAAGGAAGGAAGGGAGGAAGAAGGAAGGAAAGGAGGGAGGAAGGAGGAAGGAAAGGAGGGAGTAAGGAAGGAAGAAGGAAGGAAAGGAAGGAGGGAAGGAAGGGAAGGAAGGAAAGGAGGAAAGGAAAGAAGGAAGGGAGGAAGGAAGGAAGGAAGGAAGGGAGGAAGGAAGAAGGAAG
Organism: Scomber scombrus; assembly: GCF_963691925.1. Lineage (NCBI taxonomy): Eukaryota > Metazoa > Chordata > Actinopteri > Scombriformes > Scombridae > Scomber > Scomber scombrus. The sequence goes on along the minus strand of NC_084981.1, from coordinate 28,236,513 downwards.
GAAGGACAGAGGGAGGGAGAAAATGAAAATAGGAAGGGAGGAAGGAAGGAAAGAAGGACAGAGGAAAGAAGGAAGGGGGAAGGTAGGCGGGGAAAGAAAGAGAAGGAGGGAAGGACGAACGAATGAAGGGAGGAAGGAAAGGAAGGAAGGTAGGAGGGAAGGAAGGGGTATGGAAGAAGGAAAGAAGGAAGGGAGGAAAGAGAGAGGAAGGAAAGAAAGAGAGAAGGAGGAAGGAAGGAAGGACAGATGGAAGGAAGGAAGGAAGGAAGGAAGGAAGGAAGGAAGGAAGGAAGGAAGGAAGGAAGGAAGGAAGGAAGGAAGGAAGGAACGAACAGTCAAAACAGACGGGGTCAATTTGACCCGGGAGGACGACACAAAGGTTAATCAATCAATCAACAGAGACTCTGCAGCTCCTCTCGACTCTACAGAGCTTTATAATGAGTTTCAGCTAATTGTTTAACTGTCTGACTGTAACTTTAGACTAGCTGGTGAACATAGTGGAACATTTACATATTTCCCTCAGGAAGTTGGTCGAGAGTAGAAAAAACATCAGACATGAAACTCTGTGGTCAACAGTAGAAAATCAACATTTAATCTACAGAGTTAGACAGGCAAGTGAAGATATGGTCGTACTTCATTTCTGGGATCTGAACAGGTTTTTTAGGCACAGGGACATACATTTAAAAATATCATATATTATAGCATATATATTATTCTATGTAGCATAAAACCTCTTTACCATAACAACGTATGCACTTCATCATCATCGGCTGTACAAAAATACATTTAAATCTTTCTCTTTCTCTGCACATTGTGGTCGCGCATGTGTGTGTGTGTGTGTGTGTGTGTGTGTGTGTGTAAATATAGATGTCTGCTTTTGTATATTATGGTGTGTACATGTGTGGTCCTCTTCTTGCAGCCGTGGTGGTTCAGCCGAAGTCGATGCGTGGCCGGTACTCGAGAACCATGGGATACGTCTAAAAGGAGAAGAAGAAAAAAAAAGAAAAAGAGAGGGAGCATGAGAAGATAAGCTCACTACTACACACTACTACACACTACTACACACTGCTGCTGCTGCAACACTGACAGGAATCATTAGATAAAAGCAGCTGTAGTGAAGTTACGATGCTTCGTGCAGCTTATATCTTACCAAGCTTTTCAAACACTGCGTAGTGCTGACAACACAAATAAAGGTCAGGAGATGTTTTATTTTGGTGCTGGAAAAACTTTATAG
>NC_084981.1:28222550-28235079 GCF_963691925.1 Scomber scombrus | reverse complement strand
TGTTTTTATTTTGGGTGCTGGAAAAACTTTATAGAGGGAAAAGCAAGGGAGGAGTATGTGGAATAAAATGAAATAGGCTCCAAAAAAAATGACATCGAATCTGAAGAAAAGTACAAATAAATAAATTCTGCCACCTTCTCTCGTTCCTCGTGCCCCCCCCCCCCCCTCCCCCCCCCCTCCCCCTCCCCCTCTTCTCTCTAACACCCGCTAACATCTGGCTTTTGTCTTCAGTGGGAAAGGCTACAATCGGGATTTATTCCGGGTCAAATGACTCGGCAGCGGTCACGGGTATTTATCGGCTCTGGATCAGATCGGCGGAGATGGAAACGCGACACTCGAGTTGGAAACGCTCGTTTTTACCCACGATGACAAGATGAGATGGAGCTCCGGAGGGGAGGAGACAAAGAGACTCAAGATGGTTTAAATTCAAGGGCCCACGTACAACGATATCTGACCTCATGTGGGCTGGATAATTAAAAAGATGGAAGGAAAGAGGGAAGAATAGAAGGAAGGAAGGAAGAGACAAAGGAAGGAAAAGAAGACATGCAGGAAAGATGGAAGGAAGGCGGGAAGAAAAGAAGGAAGGAAGGAAGGAAGGAAAGGAAGGAAAGGAAGGAAGGAAGGAAGGAAGGAAGGAAGGAAGGAAGGAATAGAAGACATGCAGGAAAGATGGAAGGAAGGCGGGAAGAAAAGAAAGAAGGAAGAAAAGAAGGAAGGAAGGAAAATAAGACAGGCAGGAAAGTTGGAAGGACGGCGGGAAGAAAAGAAGGAAGGAAGAAAGGAAGGAAGGAAGGAAGGATGGAAGGAAGGAAGGAAGGAAGGAAAAGAAGACAGGCAGGAAAGATGGAAGGAAGGAGGGAAGAAAAGAAGGAAGGAAGGCAGGCAGGCAGGAAGGAAGGAAGGAAGGAAGGAAGGAAGGAAGGAAGGAAGGAAGGAAGGAAGGAAGGAAGGAAAAGAAGACAGGCAGGAAAGATGGAAAGATAGAAGGAAGGGAGGAAGGAAGGAAGGAAGGAAGGAAGGAAGGAAGGAAGGAAGGAAGGAAGGAAGGAGGAAGGAAAAGAAAACGTGAAAAAACTAAATGTGAAATCAACTCTCAACGTGACTGAAATACACACAAATACACACAAATACACATACACTTAAACCGAACTCAAACCCACAACACAAATAGATACTGGATGACGTTAAGTGTCGTATTTAAACATTTATGAGTCCGTCTTTAAGACACACACACAAAATGAAAATATGGAAAAAAACATCTTCACTTCTTTGGTGAATCCTCTACTTCATAAATTACCCTGAAAATAAAGTCAATCAGGCTTCACTTTAATTCCTGTAACTCTGTCGGGCCAAGCGGGTTGTCACAATGTGTTTTAAATGTATTTTAAAATATTCAGGAAGCACGTCAAACTGTCTGTGTGGATAAATCTGCTGTTTGTTGCAGGTCAGGTGTTTTCTGGGTTTTTTCCAGACAGAAAACTCAAACTGACTTCAATCCCTTCAGGTTTCCTGGAATCAGACTTAAAGAAGAATGTAAACTCATTTCCATTAAAGCGTCCAGGATCCACCTGGCTCCGCTCTGCAGGGACGGCGGCCAAGCGTCTGATGCACCGGGGCCATAAAAGACAAGAAGAAGAAAGAAAAAAAGAAAAAAAAAAGAAAAGAAAAAAGAGGCTTGGCTACTGCTGCTCGCTCTGCTGAGACTCATTTTAAAAGTTCATTCCAAAACTCTATAATCTGGTGTTTGGACGAGTAGCGACAGAAACGTCAGTCGGTGTGCAGAAGTGTTTAGGGAGGAAGAAGGAATAAGGAAGGGAGGAAGGAAGGATGGAAGAAAGGGAGGGAGGAAGGGAGGAAGGATTGAAGGGAGGGAGGAAGAAGGAAGGGAGGAAGTAAGAAGGAAGGAAAGGAGGAAGGAAGGAAAGGAGGGAGGGAGGAAGGAAGGATGGAAGGGAAGGGAGGAAGGAAGGAAGGATGGAAGGAGGAAGAAGGAAGGAAAAGAGGGAGGAAGGATGGAAGGGAGGAAGAAGGAAGGAAAAGAGGGTGGAAGGATGGAAGGGAGGAAGGAAGGAAGGATGGAAGGGAGAAGGAAGGAGGAAAGAAAGAGAGAAGGATGGAGGGCTGGAGAAAGGAAAAGAGGAAGGGAGGAAGGAAGGAAGGAAGAAGCTAGGGGGAGGAAAGAAGGAAGAGAGGAAAGAAAGGAAGGAAGGAAGGAAGGAAGGAAGGAAGGAAGGAAAGAAGGAAAGGAGGAGGGAGGAGGAAGGAAGGACAGAAGGAAGGGGGGAAAGAGAGAAGGAGGGAGGGAAGGACAGACGGAAGGAAGGGAGGAAGGAAGGAAGGAAGGAAGGAAGGAAGAAAGGGGATGGAGGAAGGAAAGGCGGAAGGGAGAAAGAGAGAGGAATTAAAGAAAGAGAGAAGGAGGGAGAAAGGACAGACGGAAGGAAGGAAGGAAGTGAGGAATGTCAGATGTCTGTCTGAAAGTGCTGCAGCTAAATTTAAAGAAGCAATTCAATCTGTACTGAAATCAATACGATGTCTCAACACAATACAGATTTCTTATTCTGATTACAGTCCCTCCTAAACTGATCTCACTGCTCATGTGGGAATGTTGAGCCTCTTTCAATTAAATTAAATTAAAGACAACAGTCTAGATCTGGATTGATTGTTTGATTGAGAAGTCGTCTTTGGAACTGTTTGATAAAGAGGAGCAGGCACCTGGCAGGGTGATTGATGAACAGCTGCAGAAAATAATGAGCAGCAGAGATCTCAGGTGTCTCTCTTCCTTCATAGAAACATCGACACACATCAGTGTGTCAGAAAAGCCTCCAAAATAATGACTGACCTCCTCTCATCCCTCCATCCACTCTTTGCACTCTTCAGAGGGAGGCTCCAGAGCAGAGGGGTCAAACATAAGGCCTGTGGGCCAGAACTGGGGTCCAATCCGGCCCACTTTCCTTCTTCCTTCCTTCTTCCAACATTCCTTCCATCTGTCCTTCTTCCCTCCCTCCTTCCTTCATTCATCTCTTTGCACTCTCTCCCATCAGAAGGAGGCTCCAGAGCAGAAGGGTCAAACATGTGGCCTGTGGGCCAGAACTGGCCCGCCAAGGGGTCCAATGCGGCCCACTTTCCTTTCTTCCTTCCTTCCTTCTGTCCTTCCTCCCTTATTTCCTGTCTTCTTTTCCTTCATTCATCTATTTCCTTCATTCCTTCCTTAATTCCTCTCTTCTTTTCCTTCCTTCCTCCCTTCCTTCTTCCCTTCCTTCCTGTCTTCTTTTCCTTCCTTCCTTCCTCTCTTCCTTCCTTCTTATTTTCTTCCATCTTTCCTTGTTCTCTTCTTTTCCTTCTTTCCTTCCTTCCTTATTTATTTCCCCTCTCTATTATTTTCCTTCATTCCTTCCTTTCTTCCTCTCTTCTTTTCCACCCTTCCTTCCTTCCTTCCTCTCTTCTTTTCCTTCCTTCCTCCCTTCCTTCATTCATCTCTTCTTTTCCTTCCTTCCTTCCTTCCTCTCTTCTTTTCCTTCCTTCCTCCCTCCCTCCCTCCCTCCCTCCCTCCCTTCCTTCCTCCCTTCCTTCCTTCCTTCCTTCCTTTCTTCCTTCCTTCCTTCCTGTCTAAAAACACTAGATTCACTTCCTATAAGAAGCGTTGGTGCAGGGTCCGACTCAGTGACTCGTCCATTATGGAGGTTAAATAATAGAAACATCAGAGCTCTGGCTTCTTTTACATCACTTCCTGCTTCTGGCTGTAAAACACATTGAAGCAGTTGAAGATGTGAGCTGCCCTTGTCATAAAAAATTCAAACAGGAAAAAAAAAATAAAAAGAGAGAGAAAAAGGCGAGTGTTTGTGTCACAGCAGCTGCAAAGTGAAGAGTGTGTCTCCTGTTTTTTTTTTTTTTTTTTTTTTTTGGGAGTCTGTCTCCTATTTCTGGCAGCTTGAGGCTGCTGGTGCAGCAGAGTACAGCTGCTGTCATCTCCTCCTCTGGCTTTCTGCATTTTGCTGCATCATGCCGAAGAAAGAAAGAAAAAAAAAAAAAACAACAACAAGAAGAAAAGAAAAGAACAACGCTGAATCTAATGGAAGCACTGTGTCACTGTGACTCTCCATCTGCCTCTCTGACACTCTTACACTCAGCATTTCTGTCTTCACACACTTTCATTAAACGTACGAAGGAAGGACAGAAGGGAGGTGTGAAGGAAGGAAGGAAGGAAGGAAGGACAGAAAGGAGGTGTGAAGGAAGGAAGGAAGGAAGGACAGAAGGGAGGTGTGAAGGAAGGAAGGACAGAAGAGAGGTGTGAAGGAAGGAAGGAAGGAAGGACAGAAGGAAGGAAGGACAGATGGAGGGAAGGAATGAAGGAAGGAAGGACAGAAGGGAGGTTTGAAGGAAGGAAGGAAGGAAGGAAGGAAGGAAGGAAGGAAGGAAGGAAGGAAGGAAGGAAGGAAGGAAGGAAGGACAGATGGAGGGAACATTTACCCTAACAGCTGAAAACATTGGTTAGAAAATTTGAAAAGTCATCAAATGTAATAAGTTACATTACTTTGATGAAGTCATTAAAACAGTAACATTACTTATTACATTTTAAATAGAGTAACTAGTAATCTGTAATCTATTACATTTCTAAAGTAACCTTCCCAACCCTGCCTATAGCCTGCATCTCTGACACTCTTCCACTCAGCATTTCTGTCTTCACACACTTTCATTAAGCGTACGCTCTGTGCAGCTGTCAGCTAGTTTTTTAAGGATTTGGTTTCAGTGTCAAAAAGACTGAAATGTACAAGAAGCAAGCAGCAGAACTTCTATATAGAAATCTGGTAAATGGACTGTTCTTATAAAGCTCTTCGAGTGTTTTTAACCACTTAAATATCCCATTCACACCCATTCATACACTGATGGTAGCACCACCACACAGGAGGGAAACTAACCATTCACATCCATCAGGAGCAATTTGAGGTTAAGTATCTCCTGATCCACAGCCGCCATCTATACATGATGTCAGATGTTGTTTAGTGTAGCCAAAAATGTCCAAAAACCAAGTTGTATTTCTCATCCCTAACCAGGCGGGGAGTTCCGGTCCTCTGAAATGATGCCAACGCGGAAGTAACTTAAAACTGCATTCTATCAAAAGGCCACCAGGGGGCGACCGTTTTGGTGTCAAAAGGACTTCCGTCTCTATACAAGTCAATGGAGAATTCACTCACTTGATTTCTAACCTCAGTAAACGTTTTCAAAATGTGTTTATGGTCTCAATCGCTAGTTTAAAGCCTTCTTCAATGCAGTATGATGTTCATTTGGGACATTTTGGCCTCCCTGATTTTATATGTGACGATAAAGCAGGGTATGCATTAGGGCGTGGCTACGTCGTGATTGACAGGTTGATTGGTTCACAGGTTCAGGAGGGCGCCTCATGCTCCTCCTGATGCCCATATAAGTAGAATCCCTGTTTTTATTTTTCCCAGCATGCACCGGACATTTTCAAGATGGCGCTGCTCAGATCCGATACTATTGGCCTCCGAGCAGCAGTCCACAAACCAATGGGTGACATCACGGATGTTACGTCCATTTCTTATATACAGTCTATGTCCCTAACTGATCATTTCCTTGATGTCATTTATCGAGGCGTTAATTAAGATGTCAGCTGTTGACATCAGAGTCCTGCACCGGTTGACCGCAGTTCAATACAAGTTGTTAAAGCTTTTTTTAAATCATGTTATTTATTCGTGAACTCTGCAGACGCTGAAATGGATCCTGAGGAGCTGAGAATAAAAAAAGCTGAAAGATGAGATTTATTATTTTTATTAGATGCAGTAGACTGTTTTTAATTTTAATTAGAGTGCAGGTCGGGTTTCTGTGCTATTTAAAGCGGGACGAGTCGGGTCGGGTACAGAATTTAATTAGTGATGCTGTCGGGTGAGGTAGGACTCTGGGTCACATATAAAATGGTAAATAAACTGTACTTATAAAGTGCTTTTCTATTCGTTATGATCACTCAAAGCTCTTTTACACTACATGTCTCATACATTGATTCCTTCCTTCCTTCCTTCCTTCCTGTCTTCTTTACCTTCCTTCCTTACTTTCATCTTTCCTTCCTCTCTTCTTTTCCTTCCTTCCTTATTTCCTTCCTCCCTATCTTCTTTTCCTTTTTCCTTCCTTCCTTCCTCTCTTCTTTTCCTTCCTTCCTTCCTTCCTTCCTTCCTTCTTTTCCTCTCTTTTTTCCTTCCTTCCTTCTTTCCTTCCTTCCTTCCTGTCTTTTTTTCCTTCCTTCCTCCCTTCCTTCCTGTCTTCTTTTCCTTCCTTCCTTCCTCCCTTCCTTCCTGTCTTCTTTTCCTCTCTTTTTTCCTTCCTTCCTTCTTTCCTTCCTTCCTCTCTTCTTTTCCTTCCTTCCTTCCATCGTTCCTTCCTTTCATCTTTCTTTTCCTTCCTTCCTTCCATCTTTCCTTCCTCTCTTATTTTCCTTCCTCCCTTCCTTCTTTCCTTCCTCTCTTCTTTTCCTTCCTTCCTTCCATCGTTCCTTCCTCTCTCCTTTCCTTCCTTCCTTCCTTTCATCTTTCTTTTCCTTCCTTCCTTCCATCTTTCCTCCCTCTCTTATTTTCCTTCTTCCCTTTCTTCCTTCCTTCCTGTCTTATTTTCCTTCCTTCCATCTTTCCATCTTTCCATCTTTCCTTCCTTCCTTCCTTCCTTCCTTCCTTCCTTCCTTCCTTCCTTCCTTCCTTCCCTCCCTACCTACCTAACCATCACTATCATCTGTATAATAAACTCTTTTTGCTTCATCCTCTCGTCTCTCCTGATTGAAATATAATCATACATCCCCTCCGGTAGCACCACCGCTCCTGGGAGAGTATCTAAAATGTTAAAAGCTTCTTCCTTCCTTCCTTCCTTCCTTCCTTCCTTCCTTGCTCTTGTCTCTCCTGATTGAAATATAATCATACATCCCCTCCGGTAGCACCACCGCTCCTGGGAGAGTCTCTAAAATGTTAAAAGCTTCTTCCTCTCGGGACACATTTTAATGATAAATCTGGTGCTAAAAATCACAAGCATTCATCTTTTTAGGGACCGAGAATATCCAAACCAGCTGTTAGACTAATGTGTTCAACAGATGAACCTTTTTTTTAAACTTATCTGAAGATATTTGACATTTACTGACTCTAAAGGTATTAAATCAAAACACATTATGAGAGAAAGAAGTGAAGAACTGGAGCAGATGTTACAGTATTTATTCTGATTATACCAGCAATGATTCTTCCTTAAGTTAAACTGTATTAATGAGATTTAAAAAATATAATATCCTCTATCTTTAGATCGGGGGGGGGCAAACATGAGGCACGTGGGCCAGCAATGGCCCACCGAGGGGTCCAATCCGGCCCACTTTCCTTCCTTCCTTCCTTCCTTCCTTACATCTTTCCTTCCTCTCTTCTTTTCCTCCCTTCATTCCACCTGTCCTTGTTCCTTTTCTTCCTTCCTTCTAATCTTTCTTTCCTCTTTTCTTTTCCTTCCTCTCTTCCTTTCCTTCCTTCCATCCTTCCTGTCTTCTTTTCTTTCCTTCCTTCCTTCCGCTCTTCTTTTCCTTCCTTCCTCCTTCCTTCCTGTCTTCTTTTCCTTCCTTCCTTCTTTCCATCTGTCCTTGCTCCCTTTTTTCCATCTTTCCTTCCTCTCTTCTTTTCCTCCCTTCCTTCCTTCCTTCCTGTCTTCTTTTCCTCCCTTCCTTCCTTCCTTCCTCTCTTCTTCTCCTTCCTTCCTTCCTTCCTTCCTGTCTTCTTTTCTTTCCTTCCTTACTTTCTTCTTTCCTTCCTTCCTTCCTTCCTTCTTTCCTTCCTTCCTTCCTTCCTTCCTTCCTTCCTTCCTTCCTTCCCTCCTGCTGTAGATCTTCAATTCAGATGAGTAAAAAAACTCACAAATAAATGGAGCAAACGAACCATGTAAATGTTTAAATCCTCTAATCTCCACATTAAGTTTAAACTACACAGAGATTAAATGAGAAACAGCTGTTAGACGTCATTTAGACGTATTATCATCCTGAAATTAAAGTTTTATAGCTTTATTCTGAAAAACGAGCCTAAAACCTTCTTTGGTTCAGCTTTTGCTCCGTTGAAGGTGTTTAAGGAAAAAAAGGAAAGTTTTGGGTTTCACTCTTGAAGTTTTGTTCCGATGGTTCGGGCCAAACGCTTCCTGCTCCCGAACCATCGGTGGTTGCCATGCCAACACCTGAATCTGGTTTGTGTTAGTTAACGAGGTGAATCCGACGCTTCTCAATTACAAGAAGAGACGGAACGAATCTGTCACAGCTGGAAATATAAATATATATAAAAAGGAACACTTCTGAATATTATGCACTCCAGTACGCCGCTATCACCACCAATTATAACCTCAATAATCAAACATAAAGCAGATTTATCATCTTTCTGACAACGTTAACAAAAACTCCTAAATCCAGTGTTGCATTGGGTCACATCAGATTTCCACAGGTGTTAAAAATAAAGCGCTCGGTGTGAGTAAATACATGAATCAGATTGGACTTGACAGCAAAGATGGGGAAATCCCTACTTTTATATGGGTAACTATGGTTATGAATTACTGAACTTAAAGAGGTCATAAGAGGTTAAGTAATCATCCAAAAAGAGAGAATTAGGACTTTAAAAGGGATCTGCGGAAAAAAGAAAACAAAGAGGCATGGCTAGTACCAGGCGGGGAGCTCCGGTCCTCTGAAATGAGGGCAACGCGGAAGTAACTTAAAACTGCATTCTATCAAAAGGCCACCAGGGGGCGACCGTTTTGGTGTCAAAAGGACTTCCGTCTCTATACAAGTCAATGGAGAATTCACCAACTTCTCACTTGATTTCTAACCTCAGTAAACGTTTTCAAAATGTGTTTATGGTCTCAATCGCTAGTTTAAAGCCTTCTTCAATGCAGTATGATGTTCATTTGGGACATTTTGGCCTCCCTGATTTTATATTTGATGATAAAGCAGGGTATGCATTAGTCCTAGCTCACACATAGCTCTGTGTTGCAGCTTATTAGACCAATCGGACCATACCATGGGTTACTGTACCGTTGCACCTCTAGTGTAATCTGTTAAACTGAGACGAATTAAAGAAACAGGAGCTAACACTGCCTGTTAATAGACAGAGGCTGAACTGAGGGGCTGCACATAAAGGAGCCAGTTTAAGATAAATAAGGAGTTTTTCTGTAAATATGAATCATGCAAAGCTATAATGGAGTCCAAAAATAAAGAATATAGAGCTGGAAATGAGTCCAATACTTCCCCAGAGTTGAACCAAACTGCTGACTGATATAATTAACTTCCAGTCAGAGACAACAACAGGCCTCAGACTGAGTTCACTACCCAGAAAATAACATTTTCCAGATACATTCGGAGGCTCATGTTCACCAAATCATCATCATCATCATGCCAAGTTCTCTTCACTTTTCCATTTGGGCTTAATGGTATCCCATCACGCCGAGTCGGTATCACATTAGTATTTTTATGCTGCCGTGTGACCGGCCTCCGAATGTCTCGTGATGCATCGACAACAGCGAGGAGAAAGTGAAGCGGAGCTGCGGAGTTGTCAAGAAGAAGAAGACAGGCGACGAGAGTGATGAATGACTCGTATCATCTTTCTCTGCATTCGTGACTCTCGTGCTTCTCTGTATCCGTCTTTCTCTCTCTTTCTCTCTTTCACCCTCTTCATCACTCCTCTCCTTGTCCTCAAACCAGGACCAGGTTCAAACAGCATTCAAAAATAATTTCTGGGTGTTTATTCCCTTTCAGAGCCGCCCGAGTCAGGACGTAAATAATTCAGACGGGCTGATTTCCGTCTGGACAGAGCGGAGGAGGAGGAGGAAGAGGAAGACCGATGGAGGATAAATGCTGCAGAGACACTGAATTCAAATTGAAATCTTCTTCTTTTTTTTCTTTTTCATGAGTCCAAAACGTACAAAATGAAAAGTAGAATCCTTCATCTGATCACATGACCTAAAACTGATTATTAGGAGGTTTAAAAAAATGGGATTAAAGTGACGAAAATGTGTTTGGGTCAGTGACAGGTATGTCTAGTCAGGAACCCTCGTCATAGATTAAACCATTTAATGCAACAAATGGGAAAAAAGCGCTTTCCCACTACACAGTTCCAGCACGACCCGACTCCCCACTCAGTTTTTTTTCCGTTTCTAGGGATACTACCTGGTACTTTTTTAGCCCTCCTGTTGTCCTCGAGTCAAGGAAGGAAGGGAGGAAGAAGGAAGGAAAGGAGGGAGAAAGAAGGAAGGAAAGGAGGGAGGAAGAAGGAAGGAAAGGAGGGAGGAAGGAAGGAGAGAAGGAAGGAAGGAAGGAAGAAAGGAAGGAAGGAATGAAGGAAAGAAGGAAGGGCAGAAGGAAGGAATGAAGGAAGGAAGGAAAGAAGGAAGGACAGACGGAAGGAAGGAACGAAGGAAGGAAGGAAGGACAGACGGAAAGAAGGAAGGAAAGAAGGAAGGAAGGAAGGAAGGACAGATGGAGGGAGGAAGAAGGTAGGAAAGGAGGGAGGAAGAAGGAAGGAAAGGAGGGAGGAAGGAAAGAGAGAAGGAAGGAAGGAAGAAAGGAAGGAAGGAATGAAGGAAAGAAGGAAGGATGGAAGGAAGGAAGGACAGGCGGAAGGAATGAAAGAAGGAAAGAAGGAAGGACAGAAGGAAGGAAAGAAGGAAGGATGGAAGGAAGGAAGGACAGACGGAAGGAAGGAAGGAAGGAAGGAATGAAGGAAGGAAGGAAAGAAGGAAGGACAGACAGAAGGAAGGACAGACGGAAGGAAGGAAGGACAGAGGGAAGGAAGGATGGAAGGAAGGAATGAAGGAAAGACGGAAAGAAGGAAAGAAGGAAGGACAGAAGGAAGGAATGAAGGAAGGAAGGAAAGAAGGAAGGAAAGAAGGAATGAAGGAAGGAAGGAAGGAAGGACAGATGGAGGGAACATTTACCTATTACTTATTACATTTTAAATAGAGTAACTAGTAATCTGTAACATAAAACAAAATCACGGCAGTTTCGCACAGCGTTGCTATGACGACCCCGCCCACGTTGAGGAGGTACTATAGTAATGGAAACGGTTCCTGGTACCAAACCGAGCCGAGTAGAGCTAGAACTGTGTAGTGAAGAAGCGCCATGAGGTGAGTTGAGCTGGGAATCACATTTAAAGCTGCTTGTGGTGAGAGTGGTTGTGATTGGTTTGAGTCATTGGTGAGTCAAACCAGTAGCTCAACTGGTTCCAGCTGAACAGGCAACTGACTTCCCTGTGCTGCAGGAACTAACACGATGCTTCACTTCCTCTTCCTACAGATGTCTGAGTCACGACTGAACTCAAGAGTTTTGACACTTTCTTTTTTGCAAAAAGGCAGAAGTCAGGCGACGAGCGCTGGTTTTCACACACACACACAAACACACACACACACACACACACACTACATCAGACTCTATTCTGTCCTTTCTTTACTGATTCTCTCAGTATCTCTCAGACCTGTTGTCTTTTTAAAATGGAATTCGTTTAACCCTCCTGTTGTCCTCGAGTCAAGGAAGGAAGGGAGGAAGAAGGAAGGAAAGGAGGGAGGAAGGAAGGAAGGAAGGAAGGAAGGAAGGAAAGGAGGGAGGGAGGGAGGAGGGAAGGAAAGAAAGAAGGGAGGACGGAAAGGGAGGAAGGACGGAGGAAAGAAGGAAGGAAGGTAGGAGGGAGAAAGGAAGGAAGGACAGAGGAAAGAAGGAAGGGGAAGGTAGGGGGGACGAAAGAAAGAACGAAAAAAGGAGGGAGGGAGGAAAGAAGGAAAGGATGAAGGAAAGGAAGGAAAGAAGGAAGGGGGAAGGTAGGGGGAGGAAAGAAAGAAGGAGGGAGGAAGGAAGGAAGGACAGACGAAAGAAGGGAGGGGAAGGAAGGTGGGGGACGAAAGAAAGAAAGAAAAAAGGAGGGAGGGAGGAAAGAAGGAAAGGATGAAGGAAAGGAAGGAAAGAAGGAAGGGGGAAAGTAGGGGGGAGGAAAGAAAGAATGAAGGAGGGAGGAAGGAAAGAAGGAAGGGGGAACGTAGGGGGGAGGAAAGAAAGAAAGAAGGAGGAAGGGAGGAAGGAAGGACAGAAGGAAAGAAGGAAAGGGGATGGAAGAAGGAAAAAAGGAAGGGAGGAAGGAAAGAAGGAAGGGAAGAAAGAGAGAAGGAAGGAGGGAGGAAGGACAGATGGAAGGAAGGCAGGAAAGAAGGAACAGTCAGAACAGACGGGGTAAAGTAAAGCTGACTTTTAAAGTTTGGTTTGAGCAGGTTTCTGGTTACTAAGCAGGATAATTATATAAAGACTCAGGATAATATTTACACATCTACTCTCACTGCAACTCAGGAAAAGTTGGATTTTGCCAACATATATTTTTTTAAAAGTCTCCAGTTTCTGGAAAATGACGTAAAAAACATGACTGAAGACTTTCTATAAAAGTCTGTCGTATCATTTTTCTTCTTTCTCTTCATCCCTCTCTTCTTCTCCTCCTGACCTTGTATCTGACGCCTCCTGCAGTGCCAGCAGCTGTCTGCACCGCTC
>NC_084981.1:28212550-28217550 GCF_963691925.1 Scomber scombrus | reverse complement strand
CTTCCTCCTTTCCTCTGCCCTTCTTTCCTTCCTTCCTCCCTTCCTCTTTTCCTTTCTCCCCCCCTCCCTCCCTCCTTCCTTCTTTCCTCCCTCCTTCCTTCCCTCCCTTCCTTCCTTCCTTCCCTCCCTCCTTTCCTTACTCCTTTCCTTCCTTCTTCCTTCCTTCCTCCCTCCTTTCCTTCCTTCTTCCTCCCTTCCTTCCTCCCTACTTTCCTTTTCCCCCCCCTCCCTTCCTTCCTTGACTCGAGGACAACGAGAGACCAGCAATCAGGTTTCCATATGAACATTAAAGAGGTTTTATCTCTCCTTCTTTCCTTCATTCTTTCATTCCTCATCTTCCTTCCTTTTCTTTTCTTTCTTTCCTTCATTCTTTCATTCCCCATCTTCCTACCTTTGCTTTTTCTTTCTTTCTTTCTTTCTTTCTTTCTTTCATTCCTTCCTTTTTCTTTTCTTTCTTTCCTTAATTTTTGCGTTCCTCATCTTCCTCCCTTTTCTTTTTCTTTGTCTTTCTTTTTTTATCCTCATCTTCCTCCTTTTTCTTCTCTTTCTTTCCTTCCTTCCTTCTCTTTCTTTCTTGCCTTCTTTCGTTCCTCATCTTCCTCCTTTTTCTTTCTTTCTTTTCTGTCTTTCTTTCTTTATTTCTTTCCTCATCTTCCTCCCTTTTCTTTTCTTTCTTTCCTTCATTCTTTCGTTCCTCATCTTCCTCCTTTTTCTTTCTTTCTTTCTGTCTTTCTTTCTTTATTTATTTATTTCTTTCCTCATCTTCCTCCCTTTTCTTTCTTTCTTTCCTTCTTTCTTTCATTCTTCATCTTTCTCCTTTTCTTTATTTCCTCAGATGAACTTTGGTACTAAAAACACTGTAACGTTGAAACATGGAAGACTTGATTTCACTCATTCAGACGACTGAAGTTTCATATTAGCTTCAGATCAACTTTATAATCCATGTTTTACACAGAAGGAGGACTGTGGTTTAGTCCTCCTTTAATGACTCCTCCTGACTTTAATTATGCTCATTATGTTAGAAGTTAGAAGTTAGAAGTTGTGTCCTTTCAGTCAGAGGTTGGTATGTGAGTAGAGCTGCAGCTGTCATTGTAAGTTCATTATGAAAGCATCTTCTAATGCTCAGTAAGAACAGGAGGAACGATTACAAGCAAGAGAAAAAAGGATGAAATGTGTCCCTTACCTCATACGAGCTGGGTAGTTTGAGTTTAAGACTGAGAAACTTCTTAATCGTTCCCACGGTAACTCGACTGGAGCAGCGGATGAACCTCTTCATCAAATCCTAATTGGACGAGAGACAAACTTCATTAAACCCAAATATGAACAGAGAGAGAGGGGGGGGGGGGGGAGAGAGAGAGAAGGAGAGAGAGAGAGAGAGAGAGAGAGAGAGGGAGGAGAGAGAGAGAGAGAGAGGGAGAGAGAGACTTACTTCCTTCCTTCCTTCCTACCTTCTTTCCTTCCTTCCTTCCTTCCTTCCTCCCTTTTTTCCTCTGTCCTTCCTTCCTCTTTTCCTTTCTCCCTCCCTCCCTCCTTCCTTCCTCCCTCCTTTCCTTCCTTCCTTCCTTCCGTCCTTCCTTCCTTCCTTCCTTCCTTCCTTCCTTCCTTCCTCCCTCCCCTCCTTTCCTTCCTTCTTCCTCCCTTCCTTCTTTCCTCCCACCCTCCTACCTTCCTTCCTTCCTTCTTTCCTCCGTCCTTCCTTCCTTACCTCCTTCCTTCCTTCCTTCCTTCTTCCTCCCTTCCTTTCTCCCTCCCTTCCTTCCTTCCTTTCTTTCCTCCCTTCCATCCTTCCTTACCGTGACAGTGCTCTCCCCCGACTGTCCCGTGTTGCGTAAGCAGTCCAGACAAATAGCTATCTGAGGGTCGCTTCTGTGGTAGTCGTCGTCTCCTTCACCGTCGCCGTCGTCACCATCTCCGCCGTCGCCGCCATCCCCTCCGACATCAGGAGCCCGACTCTCTGACACCTCAGGGTTTCTGCTTTTAATCCATTTAGAGAGAATATATTAGAGGATTATGGTAAAAATGTCTAAGTGGTGTAACCATAAAAACTTTGTACCAAATAATTCAACTTGCTTAAAAACACTAAATTGTCAATAAAACACCATATCAACTAGTTTGGCATGATCTTACATTATAACTTTTATATTAAATAAAGGTAATGGAATACAATTGTTCTAAATATTACATTTACTCTGGTAACCATGGAGATCGGGAAACATTTATATTTGTTTTATATGAAGTAATTATTAGTATAAGTCCACTTAAATACACTCTAGGTGGATAAAATATGTAATATGTATCATTCTTTTGTGGTTACACCATTTGACATTTTCAGCAGCATTCAGTCTTACTTTTGGTAAAAAATGGTGCAAATGTCATTTCAAATGATATAAAACCAACAAAAATACTAAATGTACATTTTAACAAACCTGATGCTGCTTTAAAACTATTTTTAACCCTCGCGTTGTCCTCGAGTCAAATAAGGAAGGAGGAAGGAAGAAAGGATTGAAGGGAGGAAGAAGGAAGGAAAGGAGGGAGGAAGGAAGGAGGGAAGGAAGAAAGGAGGAAGGAAAGGAGGGGAGGAAGGAAGGAAGGAAGGAAGGAAGGGAGGAAGGAAAGAAGGAAGGAAGAAGGAAGGAAAGGAAGGAGGGAGGAAGGAAGAAAGGATCGAAGGGAGGAAGAAGGAAGGAAAGGAAGGAGGAAAGAAAGGAAGGAGGGAGGAAGGAAGAAAGGATCGAAGGGAGGAAGAAGGAAGGAAAGGAAGGAGGAAAGAAGCAGGGAAGGGAGGGAAGGAAGGAACGAGGGAGAGAGGGAGAAAGGAAAAGAGAAAGGTAGGAAGGAAAGAAAGAAGGACAGAGGAAAGAAGGAGGGAGGAAGGTAGGGGGGAGGATGGGAGGGAGGAAGGAAGGAAGGAAGGAGGGAGAAAGGACAGACGGAAGGAAGGAAGGAAGGAAGGAAATAAGGAAGGAAGGAAGGAAGGAAGGAAGGAAGGAAGGAAGGGAGGAAGGAAGGGAGGAAAGAAGGAACAGTCAAAACAGACGGGGTAATTTTGACCCGGGAGGGACGACACAAAGGTTAATAGTTAAAATAAAGAGAGGATTTTTGAAAAAAGCATGTAACCATAACAACAGCCATATAAAATAAAACAGTGCTGTAGAAGGAAACAGTAAAGGTTAGGTTAGTAAGAGGTTTTCTTTGTGGGAGATAAGACGAGTGAAGAGGGGAAATTCCCTGATTTGAACTTTACCCAGATACGAGTTTATCTGATTTCTGAATAATAAAAACTCTTTATGTAGAACATCTATCGTCAGCGAGCGAACGGGACCAGACGTGAATCAGAAGTGAATTGAGTAAGAGTTTAGTTATGAGGGGAACGTCCCCTCCTCCAAAGTAATAATTACAGCCTATTGCTGAACGGGGGGGTATTCCAGAGAGGAAGAGTCTCACACTGAACCCTGAGCTGACTTACTCTGAATCAACTCTGAATATGTTCACCTTGATTTAACCCTCCTGTCGTCCTCCCGGGTCAAATTGACCCCGCTTTTACTCCCTCCTCACTCCTTTCCTTCCTTCCTTCCTTCCTTCCTGTCATTCCTTCCTCCTTTCCTTCCTCCCTTCCTTCCTTCTTTCCTTCACTTCCTTCCTTCCTTCCTCTTTTCCTCCCTCCCTCCTTCCTTCCTTCCTTCCTTCCTCCTCTCCTTACTTCCTTCCGCTTTTCCTCCCTCCTCACTCCTTTCCTTCCTTCCTTCCTTCCTCCTGTCCTTCCTTCCTCCTTTCCGTCCTCCCTTCCTTCCTCCCTTTTTTCCTCCCTCCCTCCTTCCTTCCTTCCTCTTATCCTTCCTTCTTTCCTTCCTTCCTCACTTCCTCCCTCCCTTCCTTCCTTACTTCCTTCATTCCTCCCTTCCTTCTTTCCTCACTTCCTTCCTTCCTTCCTTCCTTCCTTCCTTCCTCTTTTCCTCCCTCCCTCCTTACTTCTTTCCTTCTTTCCTCACTTCCTTCCTTCCTTCCTCTTTTCCTCCCTCCCTCCTTCCTTCCTTCCTTCCTTCCTTCCTTCCTTCCTCACTCCTTACTACCTTCCTTCCTTCCTCCTACCCTTCCTTCCTCACTTCCTTCCTCCCTTCCTTCCTCTTTTCCTCCCTCCCTCCCTCCCTCCCTCCTTCCTTCCTTAAATCTTTACTGAAGCTTTTAAGAAGGCAGAGAGAGTGTATTCTTTAGTTTTTATGCTTTTTATTGAGTCAAACACTCACACAAAATGTGTATCAGCTGCACAAAAACATGTTTAGAAAGTTAAAATGTTTCTTTTTTTTGTATATTTTGGATCACGTGAGGATAAGTCATCAAATTCGGGTTAAAAGAAAATGTTTTT
Source organism: Scomber scombrus (assembly GCF_963691925.1). Classification (NCBI taxonomy): domain Eukaryota; kingdom Metazoa; phylum Chordata; class Actinopteri; order Scombriformes; family Scombridae; genus Scomber; species Scomber scombrus. Next base: position 28,213,187 of record NC_084981.1, on the reverse strand, counting down.
AAGGTGGGTTTTTTTCTCTAAAATGTAACAATGGGTCAAATTAGACCTGAACAGTATGTAAGGGTTAAAATCGTAGCATACAGGCGAATAAGTGGTAAAAAAAAAAACGTAATTGGAAGCTGCTTAAAAAATTAAAAAACATCATTTAGAAAAGGCCATGATTGCACCTCACTTTGATTTTATTCATAAGTGACGTCGGCAATTAAACCCACAACAGAAAGCTTGTTTTAACTCATATATCCTCTCGCCTAATAAATCAACTTTTAACACAATTTTATATATTTTATATATATTAGAGTCATTGATATAAAGACTGAAATGTGACGATGTGTAGGCTACTGTACATGAACACCTATTAATAAAATACCTATTAAATTAATTTGAGCTGTACTCTGCTGCTAAACTGTTCTACAGAAGGCTCCCATTGGTCAACTTGAGTCCGTTGCCATGGTGACTGTGTGAGTCGGAGTTTTTCTGGAAACCCCCACTCAACATGCAGTGTGATAGAGGTTTAAAAAAAGTACTTTATTCTGTCCTGAGAAGCATATAAAAGGGTAGCGATGACGGGACTCGAAACAAAACCAGAGTAACCAGAACCAAAAAAAAACAGGAAGTAGATAAATCAACACGGAGGATC
>NC_084981.1:28182268-28212350 GCF_963691925.1 Scomber scombrus | reverse complement strand
CAGCTCCTCCTCGACCAGGGAGCCAAATACACCTCCAGAGACAAGGTTTGTCCACACTCTGAACCTGGAAACTGGAGTTTACTATACAGCCACCTCTGCTGCATAGAGCTCATATTCTCTCTGGTGCAAGTAAAAGCCAATATAGTATGAGTGGAGCTTTTTTTTTTTCTTTTTTCTTTTTTTTTCTTTTTTACTTTGGCGCCATCTGGTGGTCATTTAAAACATTCACACCTGTGTAGACATAGTGCAAAAAAAATAATGTTTGATTCTTTAACCTTCGTGTCGTCCTCCCGGCTCAAATTGACCCCGTCTGTTTTGACTGTTCCTTCTTTCCTTCTTTCCTTCCTTCCTTCCTTCCTTCCTTCCGTCTGCCTTTCCTCCCTCCTTCCTTCCTTCCCTCCTTCCTTCCTTCCTTCCTTCCTTCCTCCTTCCCTCCTTCCTTCCATCCTTCCTTCCTTCCTTCCTTCCTTCCTTCCCTTCTCCTTCCTTCCTCCTTCCTTCCTTCCATCCTTCCTCCCATCCTTCCTTCCTTCCCTCCCCTCCTTCCTTCTTTCCTTCCTTCCATCCTTCCATCTTTCCTTCCTTCCTTCCATCCTTCCTTCTTTCCTTCCTTCCTTCCTCCCATCATTCCTTCCTTCCTTTTCTTCCTTCCTTCCATCTTTCCTTCCTTCCTTCCTTCCTTACTTCCTTCCTTCCATCTTTCCTCCCTTCCTTGACTCGAGGACAACAGGTTTATATAATGTTTTAGTGGCATTATAAATATTTTTTCCTGCATTAATCAAGACATTTTGCTGTTTTCTCCCCAGTTGCGCAGCACTCCTTCTCCATGTGGCTGTGAGGACAGGACACCACGAGTGTGCTGAGCATCTCATTCACTGTGGAGCGGACGTCAACGCCAAAGACAGAGTAAGGACTTAGACATCTGCAGCTAGTCTACATTAAATCTCCTACAGAAGGATATAAAGCTAATTCAGTCACTGCTGTGTTTACGGCCTGAGGCTTACAGCTACAAAACGTGGGGCTGCAGACTTGTGTTATCTATGTAATATGTTAAATTACAATGGTCCAAATTAAATTATACATACAATATCAATACTATGAAAAGTCACAGCTGTGTTTTTTTTAATCATTGAGTTTGTGAAATGATTCCAGATGAGCTTTGCTTATGCTGAATGTCTGTTTTTGCTCGCTGACTGTAGGACGGGAGACACACCCATGCACGATGCTGTGAGAATAAACAGATTCAAGATGATCAAGCTGCTGATGATGTACGGAGCCCAGTCTCAAAACCCAAGAACTGTGTAAAGTACAGAGCAACACCTCAGAGAGATATTTTATACTGTTTTTCAGAAAATAAAGCTTTCAGGGAGCCATTTATTGGCAGAAATGTTGAAACGCACCATTATTAAGTACTTTTACTTTCGATAATTTCAGTCAATTTTGCACTTTACTTTTACTTCAGTAAGAATTTGAAACCACTCTACTTCAACAGTGTAGTTTTACATGTTTGATTGCGGTTGGGGCTCAGGTGGTAGAGCAGGTCTCTCCAGTCTGTATGTTTAAAGTGTTCTTGGCCAAGATTACTGAAGCTCAAATTACTCCCAAAGGCAGTGCCATGTGACTGCAAGTAAATACTCATGATGAGGAGGTTGGCACATTGCAAAGCAGCCTGCTAACAGCATATGAATGGGTGAATGAGGCTTGTAGTGTAAAAGTGCTTTGAGTGGTCAGAGGGGCGGTCCATATATTATTAATTTTACTTAAGAATCTGCTTCCACTTCTTCCAATATTGACTACAAGTACCACCAAGCTTACCTCAGACTCTTGTTATCTATTGTTAATGAGTCTGAAGAGCTCCAGCCCAGTTTACTGATCGTGAGTGTTTTTTTTCTTTTTCTCTTGTGCAGGATGGAAAAAACTCCAATGGAGACGCTGAATTCGTGGCAGAGCGGAGCCAAGAGCCTCCTGTGTAACTTCAGCCAGTAGAAAAACCTGCAGGAATTTTTACATGAGAGTCAGCCGCAACATGTTGTAGAAAAAAGGTCCTGCCTGATGGTTGGTTGGGCATGACTGTACGTTTCAATTCCATTCTGAAGAAAGCACACAAGTCTTTTATTATCTCTATTTATCTAGAGAGGTTTTCCTTAGTATTTATACTCTCTGTCAGTGAACTTTGCGTGACTTTTAAAACCGTCTAATGCGTTGACAGATAATGATGTTTGCCCCTTAAGAAAAAACCTGCTCAGCCGGAGGTTATGTTGGAGAGCATTGGCAGGGTTACATTTACTCAAACATAAATTGTACACGGGATAAAAAAACCTTCTCCCGTTGTGACATTTAAATAAAAACAGCAGGGATGTGAGCTTCTGATCAAATGTGAAATCTAATCAGGATGTTGTTAATAATGTGATTATTAGCACTGGTAGATTCATTGATCGCCAATATTGCTGGACAATGTCTCGGCTGACAACATGAAGATGTGTTTTTTTTTTCTCTCTCTTTTACTTAATTTATTTTAAGCTGAGTTGAAGTCAGCAAGAAAATGACTTATTTATTGATTAATGATGACAGTACGCAATACTGTAGCTGGTTTAAAAGATTTGTATAAACCTTAGAATTGTATTGATTTTTTATTTACTGACATGACATGATGGCTCTGTGTGAGAGTGTTTTGTTGTACTTAAACATTCAGAGAGGTTTAACCAAGTTCTTTGGTCTTATGCTTTTTTTTAAGTTTGAGAGATGAGAGAAAGGACGAAGTAAGTTTTTTGGATCAGGTCGAGAAGAATCTCTCCACTACAAGCTAATATCTAATATATAGACTAGGGGTTTACCTAGCCTCTAAAATGGACAACAGTATTAAACTTTATTTTCATGCAAGGACATGCATTTTTAGTTGCATAATTACACAAGTTTGCAGGTTTAATCTTTAGACTAAAGTTCGTCTTTTTCCCCAGTTTCATCTACTAGAGTTCAATTTGAGCACCTGGGTCAAAACAGCTTATCCAACTCATCACATCTGTGTAACAAAAAGAGCTTCAACTAGCCCCAACAGAGGAGAAGATATATTGGGGGATAATGTGAGAGAGATGGAGCTGAAACTGTTGGTTCAGGGAATGTTTGACAAGTGTGTTGACGTGGATTCAACAGATATATGAATGATATGTGAATGGTTATGAGATTCCTTTTTTATTGTTAAAAGATATATGTAAATGTTGCCTTGTATTTATGGATTGACTGAAATAAAACAGATTTTGAATGTAAGCTGTATTTGTTATTCTTAACAGAGGAGTTCCTTCACAAAATCACATTTAAAGTCCTGTTGACATTTATAGTGACATAAAAAGAAAAAAGCAGCCTTTTTCACAGCCAGTTTCTTGTGTGGTTCACATATGATTCAACAAAGACTGTAAAAAAAATTTTTTTAAAAAGCAATATTATTATATTGTTGTTTTGTCAACATTTCTATTTTTTTTCTTCAGCCTTTAACTAAAAGAGTTTCTCATACTGTAAGCCCCAGACCATCGCAGATTAAATGTCATAGCTTTTCAGCAAGTGAGTTCAGACATCTGCAATAAGAGCAAGACAGAGAAGACCAAAAGCCAAAAGACGAGAGAGAGAGAGAGAGAGAGAGAGAGAGAGAGAAAGAGAGAGAGAGAGAGAGAGAGAGAGAGAGAGAGAGAGAGAGAGAGAGAGAGAGAGAGAGGAGAGAGAGAGAGAGAGAGAGAGAGAGAGAGAGAGAGAGAGAGAGAGAGAGGTTGTGTTGGTTTTAAAATGTGAAAAAGTTGATTAATTGAATCATGCTAAAACGACCTGTTTCAGACAAAGGCTGAACTGAGCGGCTGCATAAAGGACCAGTAAAAAATTAATAAGGAGTTTTTAACTGGAAAGCATGCAAAGATATTCCAGTAGAGACACAGAATATAAATAAAGAGCTGGAAATGTAAAGAATATGTCCCCTTCAAACTGTCAGTTTTAACTAGTGGATTGTACAATCAGACACTGAGAGGGATTGACTTGGTACATTCTTGTTAATTGTGGTCTCTGATGTTAAACGAGGGATTCAAGATGCAATCACAGGTCTCTGAAGTCTCTGAAGCCTTGCACTTTGTACAGTCACCATCCAACAACAGCTGCCTCCATACTAACAGCATTCAAACATACACAACATGATCCAGCCAGCAAAAACTGTCACTTTCAGCCAAGTCTTCATTCCATACTGGTGACACTTTCAGATTCATGAGACTAAACGAACTGACAGAAACGCCCACATATTAGATGTGACATAGATGCTGGAGATGAAAAGTCACATGATGTTAATTCCCACTGGGGAACAAGAGTGCACTACAAGAATACTAAATGTAGAGGTTGCTCATAGTTCCCCAGCCAGCATGTCCATGTGGGCCCCATAAGGGTTCAATTTGGGCTGCAAATATTGGGGCCAAGTGGGTTTGTCCGCAGTTTCCATGGTGGGCCCACCGGTGTTTGCCCATATGGGCTTCAAGTGGGTTCTGACCAGTTTTTAGGTGGGGCCCACCTGGGTGAGACCCATGCAGGCTCCATAGGTTTGCCCATTTGGGGTCTCTGTGGGATCAGAATAGACCTTAAATGGGGCCCCTTTGGCCAACCCACATGGGCCCATGTTTCTGACACAATATGGCGCCCAAACAATTTGCCCTGTTTATGCCCATGCCTGCTTAGCCCACTTACATCCCTTATGGGGCTCATACAGTCAGCCCATGTGGGACCTGCAAAATTTGCCCAGTTCATACCCACTCAGTACCCATGTAGCCCGTATTTATCCCATGTGGGGCCCACATGGACATGCTGGCTGGGTCATTGCTCCACTGTATCTCAGAAATTTCCTAGAATAGACTGCTGAGGTTGGTCTTGGCTGAAGTTTTAACAGATGATCTGGCTGGCAATGCGATATTAAAATGCATCTTTTACGTCACCTTTAACCCTTTAAGACCGGATGCGATGTGAGCCATGTACCACCTTGGATTTTGAGGTCGGGGCTGGTGGGGTACGTCAGACTTTCCAAGTCGGAGATCTGACTTCAGGGGGCGTTTGTCCTGACTTTGGACCAATATATAACTTTCATTTGGACTATTCCAACAAACTGAAGAACACCTATGACTTCATTCAGAGGGTGATGCTGAAACTGGGAGTAGGTAAACTATCCCTAACCTATTTACAGACAGTTACAGAATTTCATTATGTCTTATGTTTTTTATTCTTATGTCTCCTTAATAGGCTGGAGGAGCTTCTAGCATGGGCCCATATGAAAATCAAGCCTGCAAAGTCCTGCAGCATTTCGATCTGGAAAGCGGCCAGGAGTGACAACACCCTCTTTACAGTGGATGATGAAAGAATCCATCTTTTGGTGGAAGAACCTGTGAGAAGCCTCGGTAGGCTTTGCACGGCTGACCTCTCTGATAAGAACATGGACACAGCTGTAACAACTCAACTTGTGAGCAGCCTGCACAAGATTGACCAATGCTTCCTGCCAGGGAATGCCTGATGTGGCCCCTGAAACTGGATGACGTCATCTTGACAACAGACTGAAATTGGAAGCAAAGGCCAACAACCATGCCCCCAAATAAAAATGAAAGACTCACTAAAACAAATTAATAGTAAACCAAGAAAATAGTAGTCCACTGACCTTTCATGGATTTAAACCAATTTGTTTTCACAGAAATTAATTTTACTTGTGTCCCTTAAGCCTTCCTCTTCAACTGACATTTGATAATGTAATGGGCATGCAGAGACACATTCACCCACATGCCAGCAACCCAAATGAAATTAAATAAAACAAACCCCTGGGGGAGGTAAACTAGGTAAACTAGTTGGCCAGTAGCTGACAGTGGCGGACCGACAGAAGAAATCTTCGCTCTCCCTCGTAGCCAGAGAACCTACCAAACTTTATCCTGGTCACCTGGAGCAGCCTAAGCGCTTTCTGCGCAGTTCAAAGCGATTAGCATGAAATGTATGTGTGATATACAGCAACATAATGTGTTCTCTACTGCCATATTCAAACATTGCGATTATTTCTTGGCAGGCATAACAATGTATTGAAGGTGTGGCATGTTTCTCTTCACCTTCTGGCAAGCCTGTGATAATAACACTGTGATAAATTCAGTCAGTCAGACTTAAGCTTGTGAGGAGGTCTATTGGGTCAATCATGGCTGTAAACATCCCAGGAGTGATAGAAATGGTGTGTTTCTACCTGCTGGTCCTTGGAACTGGCATCTGGGCTTCATTCAAGTCCAAAAAGGAACAGAAAAAGAGTGCAGCTAACAGAATGGACATGGTTCTGCTGGGGAACCGAAACCTTAACCTAGTGGATATATAAATGATAATCTATATATCATTTTGGCATAAAGAGCCTGAAGCCCAACTTGTATCATTCTGCATCCTTCATTTCTTTCATATTCATGTACACACACACACACACACACACACACACACACACACACACACACACACACACACACACACACACACACACACACACACACACACACACACACACACACATAAAGAGCCTGAAGCCCAACTTGTATCATTCCGCATCCTTCATTTCTTTCATATTCATGTGCACACACACACACACACACACACACACACACACACACACACACACACACACACACACATAAAGAGCCTGAAGCCCAACTTGTATCATTCAGGCACTGCAAGTATGCAGTCTTTCAAGGTACAATTCAGCAACAACTTCATATTGGTATCGATAACATATCTTAAACATATCTTAAAAATTGTTGAGGAATTTTCCTTCTTTAGGGTCAAAGGTGAAATTATAGTGTTTTTCACACAATCAGTAATTTTCATGTCATCTGCTAACCTCTGAGCAGTATTTCATAGCCTGTCTCCTAAAATGTATTGCATGTGGCCTGAATGTAAATAATGTGACACTGGTTTACGAGAGTAAGCATACTTTTTGATGTGTAGATGAGTAAAGAATAACCTTATTTGGACATGTAGTAAATCTCGTGGGTCTAGTGAGGGATTAAATACTACTAGAAAACTTTTAGAACTGAGTAGCATTACACAGTGTTTCACTTGTCCTATCTGATCTCCTCTTCAATAAATGTTTCAGCATAAGAAACATTCCTGATCTACTGGCGGATTTAAGCAGTTTTAAATATTTGACGTAGTATAATCCATGATCATCCCATGATCTCCCATAGTGCATATCTGACTCTGAACCAGACCTGCCATGCCTAGATACGATTGGCAATGTTGAAACTGATGCAAACAAGTTTCCAACAAAAACATTTCACCAGAATCTAAGACGCATACAGGCCATTATTCTAAATTGCTGTTGTCTAAAAGTTTCAAATTCAGTACATAGTGACTTTAAGTTGAACTGCTTCTTGTTGAAGGGATGTGGGAACCTGGGATGTCAAGCCTACCACCAGAGAACCTTGTCTGCTTCTTCGTCAGCGGCAGCTCAGACCACATCTTTTGCAGCTACTTTCTGTATGTTTGTATTTGGGACTCCGTCTTTACTGATTGGGGCAGTGGCAGCATCCACAGGTAATACACTTTCTCAGTGGCAAATGTGCATATTGTAAAATACACACAAGACTTACAGTACAACTGTATATGACATTGGTGATCAAAAAATGAAATGAATGTGTTCCTCTTGCAAAACATTGAGATTCAAAATGTTTCCTGTACTTACTGATGTCTATCTGTCCATCAACTTGCATGATTCTTTGTGTCAATGCGAAGAAGCAGCAGCTCATTTCTTAGCCTCAACAGATCACAGTCATTGTATATGGGCTGAATGGCTCACAGCAGCAGCCCCGATACCCCATCGTCTCGCATCACCAACCACAAGGTACAAAAAAGGTACAAAAACATTCTGCGACCTCAGGTTTGCTACTGAAGAGACACATTTTGAAATATGAAAGAGAAAGTAACATGAACAGCATTAGTGACATGATTCTCCTTTCTACTTGACATTTATTCAGGCATCCCAGAGGGAAATCCAGTGGGTGGTGCGTGCCTCTGTAGTGGTAGTAGGCTTGGTTGGTATGTCATTCAGCAGCTTGAAAAAAAGCATTATAGTGATCTGGTTCCTTGGCACAGAGGTGGCCTACATCTTAATCTTCCCTCAGCTCATCTGCGTCCTCTATTTCAACATCTGCAACAGTTATGGAGCTATTATGGGCTGGGTGATTGGGTTGATGATTAGACTGCTGAGCGGGGATCCAACACTCGGACTACCGGTAATCCTCCACTTCCCTGGATGCACTCTTGAGGATGGCGTTTATGTCCAGTACTCTCCAGTTAAGACCATCTCCATGTTGTCTTCCATGGCTGCCACCGTGTTTTTCCTCCTACCTGGCTTCTCTGCTCTTCAACAAAGGCCTGCTACCAGAGAAGTTGGACGTGTTCAAAGTGAAAGCCCAGTGCTCACCACAACTACCAACAGCATCACTGGCAGCAGATGGTGCCAAAAAGTGCAATGAGAATGAGAATTTAAGTAAAAATGAGCTTGATCGAGATGTCTCAGAGCCAATGATTAGCACCACGTGTTAAATGTTCTCTATGTGCAAACAATGTGCTTGTCTAGCTCTCAACAAGAAAGGGAATACACACATTTCACAAAATATTGAGTTAATCCTTCTCTGACTTCTTACCTAACAAAAGTAGTTCATGCTTATGATGATTGTTGTCATGTTATTTTCTTTTCTTTCTTTCTTTTCTTTCATTTTCTTTTCTTTTACCTTTCTTTTCTTTTAGCTATAATTGTTTTGAGTGTTGTTGTGTTGCTGTTAATGTTTCTTGACCCCATCTTAACCCTCCTGTCGTCCTCCCGGGTCAAATTGACCCCATCTCTTTTGACTGTTCCTTCTTCCCTCCTTTCCTTCTTTCCTTCCTTCATTCCTCTTTCTTTAATTTTTCCTTCATTCTTTCCTTCATTCCCTCTTTCTTTGCTCCCTCCTCGTTCCACACTTCCTTCCTTCCTTCCTTCCTTCCTTCCTTCCTCCTTCCCTCCTTACTCCTTTCCTTCCTTCATTCCTTCCTCCCTCCCTCCCTCCCTCCCTCCCTCCCTCCTTCCTTCCTTCCTTCCTTCCTTCCTTCCTTCCTTCCTTTCTTCCTTCCTTCCTTCCTTCCTCCTTCCCTCTTTACTCCTTTCCTTCATTCCTTTCCTTCCTTCCTTTTTCCCTCCCTCCTTACTCCTTTCCTTCCTTCCTTCCTTCCTTCCTTCCTTCCTCCCTCCCTCTTTACTCCTTTCCTTCCTTCCTTCTGTCCTCCCTTCCTCATGTCCTTCCTAAACCTGAGGACAACAGGAGGGTTAAATGAGGATTTATAAAATAAAAAAAACATAAACAATTTACCAAATACCAATATGAGCCAGGAAGCCCAACTGTATCTTGCACAGTTTATATTTCACCACTAGATGGAGTCCTAAGACTGCTAATTTCACATTGATGCTGCATTAATATTGGTAAGTAATTAGATGTTATACTGTTAAATATATTGTATGTCAATTCAATTAATGTTATTGATATCATGTTAAGTTGATGCTAATTAACCTATAATTAATATAATTTTGCATCTAGTGGGACAATTGTGTTTGTATATTGCCTTTTTATGACACTTTAACAAAAATAAATCCCAGTAAGCACATTGTGGTTTTATGTTACAAGAAACAACCCTGTGATGAACTGTTAGTCCAAAGTCTATATCTACTTTACAAGAAAGGATGTAAGATGTAACAAACGTCATCCCGTAGGTGGTGCAAGCTGTTTGGTGAATAAAGACAATAGCCAGATCAGTTTACTCATTCATGCGGCTCACTGATTCCTGTAGGAATACTGACACTTGGGATTTGACTGCAGGTTGAAGCTGTTAACTGATCTGTTAGAATAAGACATCCTGACACATCTCCCAATATCCAACAATTCAATCAACTGTAAATGAACTTAAATCTCAATAAACCTCAACCTGTTAAATATCCGCAGAGTGAACACCTAGACTTAAAAATATGCTATTCTTTTTAACTCAGCATTAATAATACATGGCATACATGTCACTACAATTGCCTGGCAGTATTTTGAACAAGTACTGCCCACATGTTATTCCAATGTTATCAAATGTTTAGTCTGTCCCCAGGTCCCCCTGCCTCCCACTCCTTTAGTGGGCAGGGGTGGCTTGTATACCACTTTGAGGCAGTAGTTTTGGAGTGTAAAGAGCTTTGGTCCACTGAGGAGGGGCTTACTGAAGATTGACACCAATGGGTGGCGATCTGTCTCTGCCGTTACATCTCCCCTCCCATTCAGGTAGCAGTGGAATCACTGCCAGGCAAATATAATGGTCAGTCACTCCTTTTCAGTCTGTGCATAGTCTTGCTCTGTTTGGGATCATGCATGGGGAGCAAATATGCCTGGCTGCCTTTCCTGCAGCAAGCAATAGCATAGGCCTGTCCGACTGGATTCACTATGTATGTGTATGTGACTGACCTGGTGATGTCATAATACCTTAATACAGGCATAGCCATGACCAGCATCTCTCCTTCATAGCTGTACAGACCCCTGATACGCATGGCAATAAACTTGGACAGGTAATTCATGAACCCCACAAATGTCCGTGTGAGGGGTTCAAGACTGTTTATGTTTATTATTGTTGGTATTTCATATTGTGAATTTAGAGATCCCCCCTGACTTATTTTTGGGTATAATTCTGTTCATTTAATGGTTTAATTTACAATGCATTTAGTTCATATATGAGTTGCGCACTACTTGAGTTCCACCACCAGGTGGTGCTGTTGAGGCAACAAGAGACAATTTGTTTAATGCGCTAAGAGAAGAAGAAAACACAGTTCAGAGTCGTTGTTGTTGTTGTTGTAACCAGCATGAGAGCTTACATGCTAGTTGCTTTAGCAGCTAAGGAAACACAGGTGGACTGTACAGTTATTGTTTCCTACTTTATATTGTGGAAAATAAATAAAAGACACTGTGAGAGACAGTCCGGCTTGTGAATTCATCCTGAGCTGCAACATCCGCACCCCTTTTGCATCTGGGGAGTTGGGCATGTCCAGGGCTTTTGAAGCTGTCCACCAACAGTACGCGGCCGTGAAAGCTCCCTGACTTGGAATTGCAACTTCTTCAGATTCATCTTCAGTTTCACTTCTCTTCATCTATCCATCAGAGCACTCAGGTTTGCATCATGGTCGTGGTTGGCCACCTACCCTTAATCCCCTATTATGATGTCATTGGCTATGGGCTTGATCCCCTTCAAGTTGGCCTGGAGCTTGTCCTGTGTCCTCTGATACATCTCCAGCATAACCAATATTCTGAAAGGGAGTGTCAGCCAGCGACATACGTGACACTGTAGGGACATGACCCTTGCATCCTCGAGCATTAAAATATACCTTTATTATTTATATACCTTTGTATAGCACATCATCTAAGGTGGACATGAGGTCATGGGATAGTTTGAGAGGCAGGTTGAGAGGTTTGGAGTCAATACAAAGTCTCAATTTATCTGGCTTTTTTAATATAATCAGATTAGTTATCCAGTGTGTGGGTTGTGTGACTGTGGTTAAGTGTCCATCTCTATTGTATTGATACAGCTGCACTTTAATGGCTGCCTTGAGGGCCAACAGGATGTTTATGGGAGTACACTGCACATGGGGCTACAGTGCTGTCCAGTTTGAAATGAATGTCAGTTGGCAGAGTCAATGGGGCTGCAGAAGTCGTCATGGTAAGTGCTGATGAGGCGCTCATTGGTTGGCATGCTCACATTATCATGCTCTAGACTATGCAGCTCCTCGAGAATAGTGAAATGTAACAGGTCAAGTCTCCTACACGTGGAACCTAAAAGTTTGTGTGTTTTGCCTCTAATAACACACTGTGTGCTGACTGGGCCATTGAGTTAATCTACACACTAGAGTAAAGTTTCAGTTTGGTGTCTGTCCCTGTTTATGCAGTTGAATTGCCCTGTTGTGTTACTGTTGTCCTGATTCTTGTTTGATTGCTGCTCATATGTGCTATGCTTATGTCCATTTTGGCTCACATTTGTTCTTGCTTATGACTGCTCCCGTGTCAAACTGCTCTGTAACTGTTTGTTTGTCGCTTTGTTCAGTCGTAGTTTGCTTTGCTTTTACTGTGTGCTGCTTATGTCACTCTGTGTTTTATACCTATTGTAACTAACTTGTCTTATAATGTTTTAAATCTGTTTCTTGATTTTAGGCTGCCAACTCACACCTGGCCAGGGACAATAGATGAAAACTATCCCTTGGGCTAATTCTGGCATATTTACAGATATGTTTATTAATATGCACTGTCCCTGACAAATAAACTAATAAAATAAAATACATTTGTCCGAAGAGCAGTTATAGTTGCTAGCCCCATTTTGTCTTAGATGCTCATCACATTGCAGGTTAACTAAATTATTTTTTCACTGCTAGTTTTAGGTTTAGTCTTAGTTTTCATTGACCATAATAACCCTGCTCCGGAATTGAACTACCATTTCTGGTGCAGGTTGAAAAATAATTTCCCCCCCTATATTTTCACTGTACTTTCACAAAGTAATCATTATCTTCTTGGTCCTCCAGAGATGGGGCATCAATGGCATTTAGCTGACATGCATTTTGGCCTCTTTTCATGCACACTTTTAGCTTTTAATTTACTGTCCATAATCTCTCTCTCATGAGCTCTTTTTCCCTAAGCAGGCAGCGCCATGCACTCTTATCAGTTATACGAAGGACAAGTCTGTCTCTTATGGGTTGATACCATATTCACATGAGGTATCCTTTTCTCTCAAGCATGTGACAAATGCATGAATCGTCTCCCCTTCGTCTTCTTGAAGATCGTTAAAGACATACCTTTCGAAGATGACATTCTTAGTGGGCAATGAAACCTTGTTCGAGCACCTCCAGTATGGCTGCTATGTCTTCCTGTTGGGCTTACATAAGACCTATATTCATCATCGAGATACGTTCCTTCCCTATCAGCGTCCTGTGTGTCAATGCCTAAACATCTGCTGCTTTTTCACAGAGTCCAATTGCCAATAAGTAATGCGCAAAGTCAGCTCAAAAACTTGCCCAGTTGCTGCTCAAATTACCACACAGATTATGTCTCAAGAGCTGTGTGTTCATCCACGAAGCAAATTGATCCAGACAGGAAACCGCACAGCAATGACTCTTGCGGTTATTAACACTCATAGAGAATTTTTTTGCAGGGTGGATCCCTGTCGTCCTGTCTGGGAGTGTTGCAATTGCTTGGCAATCTACTCTACATTCTTTTAAAAAACATTTCCATCTGTAAATCTCCAAAGAAAAGCAGGTGCATACATGTTAGTGAAGAGACCTATCCAGAAAGTCAAAGTTTTTTTCATTCATACCAGTGTTTATCTCAATCAATCAATCAACAATCTTTATTTATGTAGCACTAAATCACAATAAAAGTCACCTCAAGGCACTTTACACATAGAGCAGGTCTAGACCATACTCTTTAATTTAAAGAGCTTCAACATTCCCCTGTGAACAAACACTTTGGTGACAGCATCAAGGAAACACTCCCTTTTAAAGGGAAGAAACCTCAAGCAGAACAACGCTCTATGTAGGTGGCCATCTGTTCAGATTAACTTTTTACAGTAAAATAATCAATTAACCACAATGTGGTTATGCGACTATATATCAATTAATTAAAAAGACAATCTCATAGAAAGTCTGCACTCCAGGTGTGCGTGAATATTTCAGTTGTTTAATGCAGCATTATTTTTGTCCTGGTTGGGACCCTGGGCTTCTATTCTATCTTTTTTTTTTGTACATCTCCTTTAAGAGTCTCAATATACTGAGACTTGGCTGTGCTCAGGGAGAGTGCACAAAAACAGTTATGACAAATAAATGAACAAATGAAACTATACATCTGAAGTTGAAGATAAGCATACACATGAATATAACTTAAATTTGCAAGTCACATTGAACAGAAACATCAACCACACCTCAGTATGACAGGTTTAAGGTCTTTAAAAAACTCAAACATACATTGCTGTTGCATGAAACAGTAAGTCTGTCAAGTTGGGCGCCCTTTGTGCACATAAAAGGAATAGTCCTCAGGCCCTTTTCCATAAGAAAAAAACTAGTTTGAAAGCCACCGCCAGTTTGACTTCCAGGGCCTACAGCCACTCATTCCAAACTGGTGGAGGGACATAAAGTGTAGAGTAAATAAACTATGATGTAGTTAGTCTCCACCACTGCAAACAGATTCTCGTGTTTAAGTCTGTAAAAAATGCACTTGGAAAAAAGTTTTGTTTTATCAACTTGCCAAACGTAAGAAATAATTGATTGCCATGTTTGCTTCCAGTTTACCTAACCAGGGATCATTAAGATGTTGTTCAGGACCGTCCCAAGTATATAACCAGAGAAAGAACAGAAATATTCAAATGGTAAATCTCATTTTTAAACAAATCTTTTAAATTTGAAGTAGCCAACTTCATGTAACAGATGCAGCAACAAGCTACCAAGTGTTTATTAAAGCAACATTTGACCAGAAAGATCTTTATTCTGACAAAGACATTGCTGGTTGAAATATTTAAGATAAGATTAAACTCTTCATCATCATGAACAAAAGCTACGATGCCTTCAAACTCACCTGTCATAGTAATGATCCCCACCACTAGGTTAAGGTTTCGGTTCCCCAGCAGAACCATGTCCATTCTGGTAGCTGCACTCTTTTTCTGTTCCTTTTTGGACTTGAATGAAGCCCAGATGCCAGTTCCAAGGACCAGCAGGTAGACAAACAACATTGCTACCACTCTTGGGATGTTTACAGCAATGATTGACCTAACTCCTCACTAGTCTGACTGATGCATTAACTGAACTTATCACAGGATTTCCAGAGGGTGAACATAAAAACACCACACCTTCCCCACATTATTACCTTTATAAAACATCAAACCAGAGGCATCTTGTAGAACAACATCATAAAACCTGATGCGGAGAGCTCTCACATTGCACTGTTATGTGTGTAGTAGCTGGTACTGGAGAAATATTAATGCAGCAATACATTTACCAGAGGGAAACTGACATGTATATATATACATTTTTAGGAATACTGGTCATTGCATGTAGGTGATTACTACCACTTCTCATGTCCACTGTGTGACGCTAGAGAACACCCAGTAATTATACATCATGTTGCTGCATATTGTGTAAACCACAACATGTATGTATAAATCATGCATGTGCAAAGTTTGGTTGCGCTCGTTGACTCATACCAAAAATATAAGACTCTCCATATGCAGAACACATAGTGATGACCCAGAGTAGTCCCAACGAGGGTGCGTCCACCATCTCACTTGTGCCAACAATTAAAGTTCCGTGATAAAATATGTAATATGTATCATTCTTTTGTGGTTACACCATTTGACATTTTCAGGAGCATTCAGTCTTACTTTTGGTAAAAAATGGTGCAAATGTCATTTCAAATGATATAAAACCAACAAAAATACTAAATGTACGTTTTAACAAACCTGATGCTGCTTTTAAAACTATTTTTAACATATTTTGAATTGTTCATCTTGACAACCCCTATTTAAAACTGACCCATGTATTTACTGTGCTATAATTGGCAGTAATTCATCCTTTTGCCTTTAATAACAAAATCATTTTCCATATCACATTAAAATCCAATCATAACAGAAAACATAGTGAGGAGGAGGAGGAGGAGGAGGAGGAGGAGTGTTGTATTGCATTAGTGTCAGATCATCCTTGTCCAATAAACCAGCTGGCTTGGCTCCATAATAAATAAGGATGTACAAAGAAAATGTGTGTGTGTGTGTGTGTGTGTGTGTGTGTGTGTGTGTTTGTACAATATCCCTAAGCACAATCTATCAATTGCCAGTCTGTCTCTGCTGTATAAAAACTTCTGGTCTTCTCGGTCCTGCTGTTTATTACAGATATCTGAACTAACTGTGACCCCTCAACTTGCCCAAAAGCTTTGACATTTAATATGATCTGAGCTTTTTGGGAAATGCTGACTCAATGAGGAAGATGAGCTTTTGTTAAGAATAATAATTAAAAAGAAACAAAACAGCTTATATTCAAAATCTGTTTTAGTCAGTCTTTCCATAAATACGACGCAAAAGTGACATACATACATTTATCTGTTGTATCCATATCAACACTATCCACATCACACTATCCCCAAAATATCTCCTCCTCTGTTGGGCCCCTTGCAGCTGAAACAGATGTGATGAGTTGGATAAAGTGTTCAAACGCCAGATGCTCAAAACTGAACTGTAGTTGATAAAACTGGGAAACTTTTTACTCTTAAGATTAAACCTGCAAATTTATGGAAAATTCAAAGTTAAAAGTTTGAATAAAGGGGACACATGGAACAAGATTTTAAAACCCCATACTCCACCTTAATTTACTGTTTAACCTGTTGAATTATAACGACCCATATTCAAACATTATGTAGCATGGAAAGTTAAAACACACATCCTGCTATATGGTTAGGATAAGTCTTATAAAATTCTATATGCAAATACCCTAAAGGTGACAAATGTGTGTGTGTGTGTGTGTGTGTGTGTGTGTGTGTGCTGAAGGAGGGATACTAAAAGCTTAACTGTGATGACGGAGGTTTTATGAGACTAAAGGGTAAATTAATACCTGAGGCTTCAAGCATTTTTTTTGTCTGAGAATCCCCAGAATGGTGAAAGGTCTGCTATGTTAACCCTCCTGTTGTCCTCCAGGCAAGGAAGGAAGGGAGGGAGGGAGGAAGGAAGGATGGAAGGGAGGAATAAGGAAGGAAAGGAGGAAGGAGGAAGGAAAGAAGGAAGGAAGGAAGGAAGGAAGGAAGGAAGGAAGGCAGGGAGGGAGGACGGATGGAAGGGAGGAAGAAGGAAGGAAAGAAGGAAGGAAGGGAGGAAGGAAGGAGGGAAGGAAAGAAGAAAGGAAGGTAGGAAGAAGGAAGGAAGGGAGGGAGGAAGGAAGGATGGAAGGGAGGAAGAAGGAATGAAAAAGGGAGGGAGGGAGGAAGGAAGGAACGAAGGAAGGAAGGAAAGAAGAAAGGAAGGGAGGAAGGAAGGAGGGAAGGAAAAAGGAAGGAAAGGAGGGAGGAAGGAAGGAAGGGAGGAAAGAAGGAAGGGAGGAAGGTAGGGGGGAGGAAAGAAAGAGAGAAGGACGGAGGGAGGGAGGGAGGAAGGAAGGAAAGAAAGAGAGAAGGACAGACGGAAGGAAGGAAGGAAGGAAGGAAGGGAGGAAGGTCAATTTGACCCGGGAGGACGACATGAGGGTTAAAGACATTTATATAAGGGTCAGTGATAAATAAGGGTTGGCAAGATGAGCAATTCAAAAATATCTTTAAAAATAGTTAAAAGCAGCATCAGGTTTGTTAAAATGTACATTTAGTATTTTTGTTGGTTTTATGTCATTTAAAATGACATTTGCACCATTTTTTTTTTACCAAAAGTAAGACTGAATGCTCCTGAAAATGTCAAATGGTGTAACCACAAAAGAATGATATATATTACATATTTTATCCACCTACAGTGTATTTAAGTGGATTTATACTTTAAATAATGTAAATGGTTCCTGATCTCCATGGTTACCAGATGAAATGTAATATTTAGAACAATTGTATTCCATTAGCTTTATTTAATATAAAAGTTATAATGTAAGATCATGCCAAACTAGTTGATATGGTGTTTTATTGACAATTTACTGTTTTTAAGCAAGTTGAATTATTAAGCACAAAGTTTTTATGGTTACACCACTTAGACATTTTTACCATAATCCTCTAATATATTCTCTCAAAATGGATTAAAAGCAGAAATTTGATGCTGGGTCCACAAAAAATACGTTTATTTTCACATTTGAATCCCTTTAAATGGGATGGAAAAAGGGGAGAATTTGTAAAGATTATAAAATGTGGGTAAAAGTAATGGAGAGGCAGTGATCAGGAGTAGTGCAAGAGGAAAAAAACACCACTGGCTATTAAGTCTCAACTTCAAAGAAACCACAAACCACAAGTTGGTGCACGTACATGACTGCCATCTCATAATAAATTCAAATTGATATCCTTGTTTCAGCAAAAGTAAGAAAACAGGTTCAAACGACGCCATGGGAAAATGCAAAGACCTTCATTGGTGTTGAATGTGACTGAATAAAGACTGTCAATGTTTAAACCATAAGAAACATCCACTGAGCTGGATGTGTCATTTTCAGTCATTTCCAAACATGCTTTTCTTCAGTTGTGGGAAATTAGTCTCTCAAGTATTTAAATATTTACACAGGCTTTTGCTTTTCTTTTTTTTTGCTGATGTGTCACCTGTTATGTGAAAGTACAGTTACTAAGATCAACAAACCTTATTACAGCTTAATAAACGATCTGAAAGTCATAGTTGCTTTGGATTTTTTGTTCATGTCGCTCCATCATCTGCATTCTTTGGATCTTGAATCAGTTGTGTCTGCTTTACCTCAGGTAACTGGGACCCTGGGGGCAGAAAGTTGGGGAAATGGGGTGAGGGCTTGGGCAGGTAGCTGGGAACCTGGGGGCAGAAAGTTGGGGAACTGGGGCGAGGTCTTGGGCAGGTAGCTGGGACCCTGGGGGCAGAAAATTGGGGAACTGGGGCGAGGTCTTGGGCAGGTGGCTGGGACCCTGGGGGCAGAAAGTTGGAGAACTGGGGCGAGGTCTTGGGCAGGTAACTGGGACCCTGGGGGCAGAAAGTTGGAGAACTAGGGGAAGGGCTTGGGCAGGTAACTGGGACCCTGGGGGTAGAAAGTTGGAGAAATGGGGCGAGGGCTTGGGCAGGTAACTGGGACCCTGGGGGTGGTAAGTTGGAGAACTAGGGGAAGGGTTTGAGCAGGTAACTCGGACCCTAGGGGTGAAAAGTTGGGGAAATGGGCTAGGGCTTGGGCAGGTAACTGAGACCCTGGGGGCAAAAAGTTGGGGAAATGGGGCGAGGGCTTGGGCAAGTAACTGGGACCCTGGGGGTGGAAAGTTGGGGAAATGGGGCGAGGTCTTGGTCAGGTAACTGGGACCCTGGGGGTGGTAAGTTGGAGAACTAGGGGAAGGGTTTGAGCAGGTAACTCAGACCCTTGGGGTGAAAAGTTGGGGAAATGGGCTAGGGCTTGGGCAAGTAACTGGGACCCTGGGGGTGGAAAGTTGGGGAAATGGGGCGAGGTCTTGGTCAGGTAACTGGGACCCTGGGGGTGGTAAGTTGGAGAACTAGGGGAAGGGTTTGAGCAGGTAACTCGGACCCTTGGGGTGAAAAGTTGGGGAAATGGGCTAGGGCTTGGGCAAGTAACTGAGACCCTGGGGGCAAAAAGTTGGGGAAATGGGGCGAGGTCTTGGGCAGGTAACTGGGACCCTGGGGGTGGAAAGTTGGTGAACTGGGGCGAAGTCTTGGGCAGGTAGCTGGGACCCTGGGGACAGAAAGTTGGAGAACTAGGGGAAGGGCTTGGGCAGGTAACTCGGACCCTGGGGGTGAAAAGTTGGGGAAATGGGCTAGGGCTTGGGCAGGTAACTGAGACCCTGGGGGCAAAAAGTTGGGGAAATGGGACGAGGTCTTGGGCAGGTAACTGGGACCCTGGGGGCAGAAAGTTGGAGAACTAGGGGAAGGGCTTGGGTAGGTAACTGGGACCCTGGGGGTGGAAAGTTGGTGAACTGGGGCGAAGTCTTGGGCAGGTAACTGGGACCCTGGGGGCAGAAAGTTGAAGAACTGGGGCGAGGTCTGACATCAAGGTGGGGACTGAACCAGGTCTTTAACCACAAAACCTTACACCAAACCAGCAAATTCCTAATAAGATTGTGTTTTTGCACCAATACAGTACACACAAACATTTGAATATGGAAATCAAGCACCAACCACACACTGATAACGAAAAACACTGGGCGTAACAGTTGGTCATAAATGTTGTAGTAAATTGCAAACTAATACCCCTTTTCCACCGAGCTGGAGCCGGAGCTGGCTCGGAGCTGGTGCTACAGCCAGTGCTCAGTTAGTGCTAACCGGAGCACCTCTTACCAACCTGTTGTTTTTCCACTGGCAAGGAGCCACGCGATTACGTCACTGTATAACGTAGCCAGCGCGCGCCTTTGAAGCACTTCCATGATTCACCAGTGAGAGGCAGCAACAGCCTGCCGGAAAGAAGAAGAAGAAGAAGAAGAAGAAGAAGAAGAAGAAGAAGAAGAAGAAGAAGAAAACAAAGAAGTAGAAAAAGAAAACAAAGAAGGAGAAGAAGACAACAAAGAAGGAGGAGAAGACGACGAAGATGGAGGAAATTGCGGCCGCGATGTGTTTGTGCAGGTAAAGTCCTGCTCACATAACCACGCCCCCAGCCCGCTGACGTAATCGGTTATTGCTTTAGACCAGTTAAGAGTTGGTGCTCGCTCTGGCTCCCATTGTGAGGCTCGGGGCTGGAGCTTTGGCGGTGGAAAAGCAAAGAGCTTAGTCAGGCTCTAGCTCCCAACAAGGTCCGACTCCAGCTTCGTGGAAAAGGGGTATAAGTGTAAAGCAGTGAGTTGTGTGTTCAGTTTTTGCAAAAACAACATATTGCACGTTTGGTTAGCATGCATTTTGCTGGTGATCTACTAAGAATAACTGTGTATATGACAACAGGTGCAGACAGCAGTATTTAAATGAGAGTTTTGTGTCTTAATGGAGAGTTTAGACAAGCAGAAAGCCGCAAGTGCAAAATGAAACTTGATCCCATGGAATTAGAGGTTCTAGTGGAAGAGGTTAACAAACATATGGTGCTTTTCCACTATACAGTTCTTGCACTACTCGGCTCGACTCGGTCATACGGATCGCTGTCACACTGTTGTTGGTATTTAAAAATGCCGGGTTTGATTCTTGTGTGGGACGGCTCATGACTCTTCCAGTGACTCTCTGACGAATCAGTGGCCGGCAGTCTGTTGACGTCACATTTAGTATCGGCTCGGCTCGCTTGGAACCTCGGCAGAGCAGGTACTAAAAAAGTACCAGGTACCAGGTACTATCCCTGATGGAAATGCAGCAAAAACCCGAGTAGAATCGAGTCGAGTTGAGCCGAGTAGTGCTAGAACTGTATAGTGGAAAAGCGCCAATATTGAGTTACAGCAGAACTAATTCTACTAGAACAAAACGCCAAATAGGAGAGTACTATTTGTGACAAAGTCAGTGTTGTTAGTAAAACCAAAAATATTAACACGGGTGGAAAAAACCCATTCTCTACGTGTTGTGTCATTGTGCCTTCGTCTCCATAGTAACAGCAGTTAATACCTGCCCTTCAAAGGTATAATTTATAGATGCAGTTACTGTCAGTAAACTTACCTTCAGGTATGGTAAATCACAATGCGTGTGATAAGTAACATATTTGCATTTTTTTCACTGGGGTTGAAACGCCCCATATTACATATTCATTATGGCAAAAGTACTAAATGGACAGCGTGTACTATCGTGCACATTTGAAAGATGCAAGCCTCAGTGCGCTGCGTTAGTAGATCAACTTGCACATTTACATTTAGTAAATCAGGCCCATGGTATAAAGCAGAGAGCATGTGCATTGATTTTTGGCACACTTGGCTACAGGTGTTTGTGGTTTCAGAAATAGAGCTTCAATAATCACTGTTAGTGTTTATGCTTTCACAGAAAAAAACAACTGTCAGCACAGACACAAGGAAGCAGAGAGGAAGACAGTGGCTGCAGGCTATGGGTGGAGGAGGAGGCAGGCATGGAGGGCAAGTCAGAACCTGATCCAGTCACGGTACTTTCCTTTTCTTTCTTCCCCAATAAACCACTGTGACTAAGTGCAAACCGCTATTATGAATGACATGGTAACCGCAAAGAAAGTCATTTTACAGTTTACCGTGCTTCAGTTTAATAACTGGTTATCTGAGCTCCACGGTAGATTACAAAGATGGACAGTCTTACTAAATGTTTCCATTTCTGGATCACCTTGTTCAGACCTGCAACAAAATCCACAATGTGTCACCCACCTCTCTCACTGAGTACTTGTGTTTATATGTGTTGTGCCAGTGATCCAACGTTGCCATTCATTATTTTCTTTCTTTTTTTCGGCCAAGTTTGTCTTTGTTCTCTGTACCGTTATTTGAAAAGGAATCTCTGTACACCTGTGTAGTGGCAGGTGCGTAGGAGGAAGGTGCAATCAAAAAAAAAAGTCTTACTTTTGTTTGTTTTAATAAGTAACTGCAACGTTTCTGTCTCTCAGACCTTCATCAGGCTGTAATATGGGGTAGTATGGAAAGGAGAAACAATTACAGCAGCGACCAAAACCTGTTTTAACCATAGACTGTATATGAAATGGATGTAACCTCCGTGACGTCACCCATTGGTTTGTGGACTGCTGCTAGGAAGCAAATAGTTTCAGATCTGGGTAGCGCCAAAATTTCCGGTGCATGCCGGGTAAAATAAAAACATGGATTCTACTTATATGGGCATCAGGAGGAGCATGAGGCGCCCTCCTGAACCTGTGAACCAATCAACCTGTCAATCACGACGTAGCCACGCCCTAATGCATACCCTGCTTTATCGTCACATATAAAATCAGGGAGGCCAAAATGTCCCAAATGAACATCATACTGCATTGATGAAGGCTTTAAACTAGCGATTGAGACCATAAACACATTTTGAAAACGTTTACTGAGGTTAGAAATCAAGTGAGAAGTTGGTGAATTCTCCATTGACTTGTATAGAGACGGAAGTCCTTTTGACACCAAAACGGTCGCCCCCTGGTGACCTTTTGATAGAATGCAGTTTTACTTCCGCGTTCGCATCATGTCAGAGGACCAGAACTGGTTTTAACATACACACATTAGGGTCATGTCAGTGCAATGGACCTTGATACCAACCAGGGACAGATAAAAACCAGTTAGGCTTCATTCAGTCAGTGGTTTTAATGGAATCCTGGATCGCAGTATCCACTTCTATTATTAGGCTATGAAGACATCTCATAGATCATGATAATAATCAACTTATTTATAGAGCACTTTTCAAAATACAGCTATAAAACACTTCACAAAAAGAACCCCAAACAAAAATCCATAAAATTATAAATTTATTCACCAAGAAAATGTTGGCTAGAGTCGATGATGATCGTGAGAATTTCAGGAGGTCATGGAGACAATATTGGCAAATTCACTGTAAAGACACGGCTGTAGTTTTAAGTTTTGGTTGTTTTTTTAGCTGAGTTTTTAGTTCTGAGGTCTCTGTCTATCTGTGTGTACGTATACAGTATGCAGATATGTATTTATTTCTTTTCTTTTTTTCTCTCTTAGATCATTTATGTGATTATAATTTGTGCATTCAACAACGGCTTGCAATATATAATGAAAAGATTGTAATGATGCTGTCTGTTCAAGTATATTCAAATAAATAAAAATACTTTAATGAGAAAATTAAATGAAAATCCTAAAATTTAATTTAAAAAAAAGGAAACAGTTTGTTTCAGAGTCCACTCATCATTGGCTCTGAGGCCTCATTCTGACGGGTGTCTTTATCCAAATATTCATTCTTATTGTGTTCTGCTGAGCCACCCATTGGAGTTAGTGGCTGTGGTGATCGTTGGACTTTCACTTTGAACACGTCCAACTTCTCAGGAAGCAGGCCTTTGTTGAAGAGCAGAGAAGCCAAATAGGAGAAGAACACAATGCCAGTGAAGGCGGACAGCATGGAGATGGTCTTAATTGGAGCGTACTGGACATAAACGCCGTCCTCGAGAGCGCATCCTGGGAAGCAGAGGGTTACGGGAAGTCCCAATGATGGAGCTCCACTCAGCAGTCTAATCACCAACCCAATCACCCAGCCCACAATAGCTCCATAACTGTTGGAGATGCTGAAGAAGAGGACGCAGACGAGTTGAGGGAAGATCACGTTGTAGGCCACTTCGGCGCCGATGAACCAGAACAATATGATGCTGTTGCTCGTGCTGGTGAGCAACGTACCAATCAAGCCTACTACGATCACAGCGGCACGGATCACATTCCGAATCTCTTTTTCTGATGCCTGAAGAAGAAAGAAGAGGAAGAAGAACAGGGGACTCAGATTCAGGCTCGCTAGAAGGTGTTTTCAGTAGAGGGGGGACGGGGACGTTAACATTATGTGACAGTATGAGTGCGTAAAGAAGTTATTTGTCATTCATTTGTCACATGCTTTTATGACATATTTAAACTAATGAACTCCTTTAGACTGAATATCACAGTTGTCAATAATGTCCCAACATAATACATTTGCGATCTCAGGAACCTCATTAATGTACCTACTAAACTCAGTCACTGTGTCGCCATGTATAACTTTGTAATTGCCTACAACTACACAGATGCATTGTGGGAAACAGTTGTAATAAATATGTTTAAAAGAAATATGGATAATAAAGGCCAAATAACCAATCTAAGCACAATATGCTGGTAAGAGGAGAAATGAGTCATGCTACATAAGGATAATAGAAAAATAAACTCAGATAGGGGTTGATTTCTTCGGCCAGTGGCAACAGGACGTTCTGTTGCTATGTCAACCAGCTTGTTACTAACCTAGCAACGCGTTGTTTGACCAATCACCTTCATATTTATTCCTATGTGTTAGCACTGTTTCTCACAATGCATCTGTGTAGCTGTAGGGCTATTATAGAGTCATACATGGTGAAACCGTGACTGAGTTTATTAGGTAGATTTGTCAGATTCCTGAGATTGTTTTTAAGGGGTCACGCCTATGTTCCCTCAGCCTGATGTTCCCTCAAGGATTTATCCCCAATTTCCCTAACGCACATAATGTGTTTCATCTATGAAAATGCTTGAAAGACAGGTGAAATTCTTTATTTTATTATCAAACTGAGGGAACATATCAAACTGAGGGAACATAGGGCTGAGGGAAGATAGACTCGCTCCCGTTTTTAACTGATTATCAGAAAATCGTACCCTTGGTGCAATAACTGAATTGTGGTGAAGACTTTCATCTAAGCCAAAAGGTTGCTATGTATGTGCATCAGAGCCAGATGTGTCAAACTGTGCAGGAAGAGCTGATGCTCTGACTAGCATCCCCCTTCCTGCGCTAATGCTCATATCAGAATGTGTTTCTCTGTCATGCCACTTTACTCAGTTTACACTCACCAGTTGTCTTAAGGAGTTAATCGACGGCAATGAAGCAGTAAAGTCCTAAACAATAGCAAATAACAAGCACATAATTATCACCTGAGGTCTCAGTGTTCTCTTGTATATGCCTGAGGTGAAGAGAGAAGCTGCAGAAAGCAAAGCAGAGTCAGCTGACGACATCGCGGCGGCGGCCACACATCCGATACCAATAATGGAGATGTAGTATGGAGTGAGGTGTTGCAGGGCGATGGGCAGGATATGAGCTGCCTGTCCACGTTCGTATGGAGATGGAGAACCATAGGAGGTCAGGTTCCAGTCTGAGGCAGGGATACAACAAGAGGGAAAGAAAACCATCCACTGTAATCACCTTTTCACACAGTTAGACCGACAGTGGTCTGGCATATCAGGTTTAACCAGGCCTCGTGTTTACATTAGAGATTTTTATTACCTGTAGACGAAACGGCAGCCCCAAGCAGTATAGGAGGTATCCCAAATATAAGTAAGAAGAAAGCAGCAACGAAGCATGAGATCTTGGCTGTGGCCAACGAAGAAGACGACAAGGTTCTCTGGTGGACGCACTGATATCCCAGACTCCCCAGTGCCTTAAAAGCAAAACAATAGTCAATTAATTTAATCACTAGTGTGGCATCCTCATAAGAGTAAAAAATTCTGTTTGTACCTAGAGCAGACTCATACGCATAACGAACACCGTTGACAGGATAATTGGTCTCCCCACACCCAACCTCGCATAACTCGCAGAAGAACCTAATCCCCTCTGTCATCACCAGTTTAAACGGCACGCCTTAATGAACAGGCCTGAGTGTGCCTTGTCTGTTGTCACTTTATGTTGCTGTCGTTGTCTAATGTACAGTAAAAAAGGACAATAAAGTCCAAAGTTCAAATTTATCACTGCTGATGCAATAAAGATGTGACGGGAGAGGCCAATAGTATCTGCTGACAACTTGTAAAACAATATTCATGGTCTTTATCTTAATCCTAAAACAATTTTTTATTAAGGCTGGAGTTAAATGCATCACTTACCAAGAATAAGACATCATCAGCCATTATCCATGCCCTCTTCAGCTCCGTTAGACCAATCCAGGGAGCGTGTAAAGTGTTGTTCATCAGTGTCTGGGTGATGTCGTGTGTGTGAGGGCTCATCAGGACAAAGGGAACACAAACCCACTGCAGAGACAAATAAAAATGAAAATGACTCCTAAAGCTGTCAAGTTTTTGAGCAAATACTATTTAAATATAACTAAATAATATAAAACAGTGGTAGGCTAACCTCTACAACGTATTAAGGCTTGTGTAAATAAGGAGAAGCATTAAACCAGTATCTCTCATGGTGCTGAAACCACCAGAAAGTTGAATTTTAATGTGTGAATTCTAACTGACAAGTTCTCCAAAATAAGCAACCAAATTAGTTTTTTGACCATGTGACATATAATGATAGTTGCCCTCTTTGTTCACAGACTGAACCCCTAGCATATGTGTTTACTTGATGTTAGGTTAAGGTTAGGTAAGTTTTATTTTTCGGATCATTTACAAAATAAATTCACAATAATTTCACTAACATGGGCCCCACATGTGAAGCCTGTTAGGGAATTTTCCATCATTAATATGCACTGGGTCAAACTAGGCTTTGCGGTCATAGCAAGGCCACACACCAAATATTGTCTCCCTTTGAGATAGTGGTCTAAACAGTGAGTCTGCTCCTTTTGGGGAAAACAGGAGGCTTTCTGATAGTGTTGCTATAGCAGCCAAGGTTTGATATGTATTGGATGGAGGCCAAAGGTCCTGAGTGAGGTCTAAGCAATGTTTTGTCTATAGACCAGTAGACTCAATTCTGTATATTGTAGATGTTTTGGATCTGTCCATATCTGGACATGGCTCAACCTTGGGCATTATCTGTGTGGTTTAAAGTCTATCCCCGGAGGACAGAAACTTCAGAATTGAAGGGAGTATCAGAACATAACGTGTACTGATCAATATGGGTCCCATTTAAGGTCCATTTATGCTCAACGTACATACGGAAATGTATACGTCCTTTTCAAACAATGTTACCGTCACTGCTAACATACTTCCATGCGTCCTTTACGTTGGCATGGATGTTAACCAATACATCCACCAGGGGGCAGCACAGAGCCAAAGTTTATGACGACAACAACAAACTCAAAAACAAACATGGCCACTGTGGAGGAGATATTGGTAATGTACCTCTGGCATAAAAGACAAAAACGATATGTTTAAAGTTTCTAACCAACTCGCACAACCTTTTCTTTAAAAAGTTCCGCCATTGTCATTTCTTCTTTGTGTCTTACTAGAGCTACGTATCGGGTAGTGACAGCAACACTGCCCCCCATGGTTTCCGGTGGTACTGCTCCGTTTGGCCCGTATCCGTAAGCTTTATGGAAAGGCTCCTTCCGTATCTGTATTTAACGTTGAGCATAAATGGGCCTTTAGACTCCATGGTTCAAACATGGGGCCTACAATGGTCTCAACTAGTTGGGTCCCACCTGAAACTCAGTCAGAACCCACCAACACAGGTGGAGCACCATGGAAACTGCGGACAAACCCACTTGGGACCCATATTTGCAGCCCAAATTTAACCCTTATGGGGCCCACAGGGAGATGCTGGTAGAAGAGCTACCTCTTCCTCTCTGGTAGACTTAGGGGTGCTAAAATAATCTTTTGACCTGCTGAAATCTAGCTACAGGCAAATTTTGTTAGCGTTTCAGTCCTTGGTTGTTAATTATGATGCTGATTTTTTCCCCCCTCCAGTTGGTGTGTTTTTAAGAGTAAGACGCCTCATTGTAACATGCGTCTTTTTGCACAACTAAAGTTAACGCATCGGTAGCCGTCTAACTGGAAAAGCGTGTTTATGTCATTTTCAATCGACACTGTCAATCAGACAGTTAAAACACGTCGATGAAAAGCCATGAAGAAAAACAAAACAGATTATAGTTAAAATGAATTGCTGATTCCTGCTTTATTTATTTTTTTTTTTTAAAGAGTACAACAAACTCACCAAGCTGATGAATATGAGGATGAGCTGTATAACATCTGTATAGGCCACAGAGTAGAGACCTCCCAGCAGTGTGTAGATAATGACCACAGCAGCAGAGATCCAGACGCACGCAGTATAAGGCATATCCAGGATCACACTCATGGTTGCACCTGTCAGACATTACATTACATTTACATTTAGTCATTCCTTCCTTCCTTCCTTCCTTCCTTCCTTCCTTCCTTCCCTTCATCCTTCCTTCCGTCTGTCCTTCCTCGCTCCTTCCTTCTCTCTTTCTTTCCTTCCTCTCTCTTTCCTCCCTTCCTTCTTTCCTTTCCTCCCTTCCTTCCTCCCTCCTTTCCTTCCTTCCTTCCTTTCCTCCCTTCCTTCGTTCATCCTTCTTTCCGTCTGTCCTTCCTCCCTCGTTCCTTCTCTCTTTCTTTCCTTCCTTTCCTTCCTCCCTTCGTTCTTTCCTTTCCTCCCTTCCTTCCTTCCTCCCTCCTTTCCTTCCTTCCTTCCCTTCTTCCTCCCTTCCTTCCTTGACTCGAGGACAACAGGAGGAACCTCATTCATTTGTGATTTAATGTTGTTTTTCGTGCACATCTTTTAGAAAGTTGTCTTGCTCAGGTTAGTATGACATCAAATAACCTGTGTAGGAGGAGTAAGGAGGGAGGATAGGAGGAAGGAAGGAAGGAAGGGAGTAAGGAAGGAAGGAAGGAAAGGAATAAGGAGGGAGGGAGGGAGGGGGGGAGGGATGGAGGAAGGAAGGAAGGAAGGAAAGAAGGAAGGAAGGAAATAAGGAAGGAAAGGAGTAAGGAGGGAGGGAGGGAGGAAGGAAGGAAGGAGGGAAAGGAGGAAGGAAAGAAGGAAGGAACGAAGTGAGGAAAAAAGTATGGAAAGAGGAGGGAGCAAAGAAAGATGGAAGGAGGGGAAGAACAAAGGAAAAATTAAAGAAAGAGGGAGGAAGGAAGGAAAGGAGGAACAGTCAAAAGAGATGGGGTCAATTTGACCCGGGAGGACGAAAGGGGGGTTAAATAGGTGGGAGCATTCCCAACAATCACTCCGTAGGCAAGCGTAAGAGACTTGAACTTGATGCGAGCAGCTGCAGGTAACCAGTGGAGCTCGATAAGTAGCAGACACATCCAGGAAATTCACTACAACCAATATATTCACATGTGTTTATATATATATATATATATATACACACGGTCGCACATAAAGTTGGAATAATTTAGTTTCCAGACACATTCCTCTCTTTATTTTCTATTTATACACATCAGTAATCCCCTTTGACCAGGTATAATGAGATTGATCAATACAATTTTGAGAATATATAGTATATATAATTATATCTATCAAGAATAAATCACATTGTCACAATCATTTCATGGAAAGAGGTAAAAAATATTTTATTCCAACTTTATTGGCGACCGTGTATACGTAGAGAGAAATGGGCCATGGAGAAAAAACAACTTCTTCTGTCCAGCATACACTCTAATATTTGGGTTGTTTGGGTTTCATTTTGATCTTGGACTTAGATATTTGGATATACTTCAAGCACAACATTGTTTTATCTCTGAGATCCTTTAAAAAAAATAATATAACAGATTTTTTTTTCACTATAAAAACTTTAATAGTCCTGTAGCACGTCATCCTGTTTATTAAAAACTCCAGCATCAGGGTTGTGGACATGGATGAGAGCACACATTATTAATTTGAGAGTACAAATGATTAAATTGGGAGCACAAATAACTTTTTGGGGGTTTTTTTCTCCATGGCCTCTCCTGGCTCCGTTTGGGCTCTGTTTGGGCTCCGTATGGGCTCCGTACTGTATCTGCTTTACCTAAACCGATTAGTATTGTAGGTATCCAGACCAGATCAGCAATAAGTGCAAAGAGGCACAGCCCGACTGCTAGTACTTTTCCATACTTCATATGGAACGGATCCAACATTGTCACGCAATTCCTTTCTCTCATCGGCTTGGCAAACACAAAGCCAC
>NC_084981.1:28159603-28182068 GCF_963691925.1 Scomber scombrus | reverse complement strand
CCATTGCTATCACTCCTGGGATATTCACAGCCATTATTGTGAACTGGTTGTGGTTTAGACTTCCCCACTACTAACTGGTGTCTAACTGTCTGAGTGGATTATCTACAGTGTATGTACATAGGGACAGCATTACAGAGGAAAAACTGGATAAACAGAATACCTCCTCCACCTTAAAAGATCAACTGGTGCCCTCTGGTGAAAGCTGTGAGTTTCAGGTTGACTGTGTCTGTGTTCTGTAGATATATGCTATGAATTGGCCACTGCTAAAATATCAGATAAGGGGATTAATTACTTTGTTGTTTGTTTCATATAAATATGTGGTCCTATGTGTAACAATTTGAAAGCAGTAAGCTTGTTGTGTAATAAGAATGCATGAAGACAGTTTACCCTGAAGTGTAATTAAATAGGTAGATTCTTGATGTTGACACGTCCCACTTGCATAGGTTAAAGGTTTATTATTAACAGGAGAGCGGGGTCAAACATTCAGTCAGAGCCCTGACCATCCTTTGTTAAACGATGCAGAACTAACCATAAAACCCCCACAGGAGGTCTGGTGATTGTGTAGTTTCAGAAGAAGGGGGTCACATGGAAGTCACTATTGCGCCTGTTTAAGGAGGTCACCGCTCATCTTCTCCTATCCTTTCATTTAACGAACACACAGACTGAGCTAACACATAGCGTATGATTTAGCAAGTAGAATTAGCTCAAGTCGAAACAGTTCAAAATAACCCCCAAATGTTTAATGTGAGGAAAAATTAAGTTTACCTGTAATTAATTTGTAAATAAAATGATCTTGCCTTTTCCCTGGTCCTGAGGAAAGCATATCCTAACCCTTGTGTACTTTTTCAGTACATTTTAAATTTAACGCCACAAATAATAATGTGGCCGTTCACCCTAACCCTCACTGCATCACAGTCAGAGGTGCCTGGACAAAACTACCCCTAACCTCACCATGCAGCTTGAGTTTCACAGCCATCATCAGTATAGATACTGCTAAGGAGCCACCACACCCATTTATGTTCTCACAGACACTCCCAACAACACACCTAAAAGAACCACATGTATACATGAAGAGAAAGTGCAGCACCTGAATCTTACTTGGAAAACCACTGCATCTTACAGGGGACATGCATTATATATTCAGTATTAGTTAATGGCTTTAGTTTGCATACAGTATAATATAATGTTAACATTTTGTACATAATAATAATGAAAAGAAATGTTGTCCGACTTGCAATATGATTACAATAAAGCTACTAACTAACTAAATAACTAAGTATTTGGACACATCTTTCCATTTACTTTAATGCAAAGGGGGTCCAAACTTTTGACTGGCTGTAAAAAACAATAAAAAAAATAAAAAGATATACCACACTATATCATATCTATCCACAAATACAAAAAAAATAAATAAAAGTATTAAATGTTTCACTATCATGTCAAACTTCTTGTTTTGTAACCATGTAATTGCATTTTTTGTGTCTTTCTTTTTCTTTTTGTTTGTTTTTTCTTTTTTTCTTTTTTGCGTCGTTCTGTTTTTCTTTTTTTCTGTCCCACCTTCACGGTAACATAAATCAGTGACATTAAACGCACCATCATTATTAAAAACTACAGCGAATATACTAATTTCCGGGAAAAAAAGGAGCCTGTGAATGCATCATCGAAAGGAAGGAAGAAGTACGCATGCGCAGTATGTACTTGACTCCGATTGGTCCATTTCAAACTTAGACGGCGGCTGTGTTGTTGTGTTTAGCTAGCAGCTGATTATCTGATACTGCGCCTAATGTCACAAATATAACAGGTAAGTCTTTATATTCACTACTCAAGATTTTAAGAGTCTCATTATTGTTGAGGTTATTTTACAGGAAAGTAAACTGTACAAGTTAAACTGTACCGCTTGACAGGTGAAACTCTCAGGCTAAGCTAACGAGGCTAAGTAAGAAAGTAAATGACATCATTTAATCATAAAATGTTCAGCTTTCGGTGTAGTTAACTTAACTTTAAACTATTTAAAATATATATTTATACACAAGCTAGTTGTTAAAACAGGTTTTAAAGTTAGTAAAATGAGCAATGTCGAATCCAGGTTGAGTTTAAATGACTTGTAATTTAAGTTTAAGTCAATTTTAAAGCAATAATCAGGAGATTAAATGAACATTAAAGCAGTTTTTCTTGCTTTAAAATCATTCCTCCTGTTCATACTGACCATTAGAAGATACCTTCATAATGCATTTACAATGGAAGTGATGGAGGACTAAATCCACAGTCCTCCTTCTGTGTAAAAATGTATTTAAAAGTTAATCTGAAGCTAATATGAAGCTTCAGTCGTCAAAATGAGTCAAATCTTCATCTTCTATGTTTCAACGTTACAGTGTTTTTAGTGCCAAAGTCTTTGTATTACTATACTTCCACCACAGCTCAACAGGGAAACACTAAGAGGGAATCTGATGCTAAAAAGACTGTAAATGTGTCAGATATCACTTGATATGACTAACTCACACTGATGAAGCTCAATAGAAGCTGATCACCTACTTTATAAATGACTGAGGGTTTATTTATTGGGCTTTATAAACTTGACTTTGAACTTGGACTCATCACAGGTTGGAGATTCGGAGGCCTTTCTCGGACAAAGTTGGTCATTTTGAAGCATTTAAAAGTTTTCTAATTGTGTGTTGTGTTGTTGCAGGATGATGGAAACATGCCCGAACAGCACGGCTGACAGACAGGAACAGGTCGAGGCCGAGGCCGACGATTTGAAGAGAGATCTCTCATCCGACTGCAGCGTCCTACCAGACCCACAGGTACTGACAGGGGGAAACACTGGAATGACTGAATATCACACAGAAAGAAGGTTTTATTTAATCATTTATTATGAAGTAATCTCAGTTTTATCAGTGTTTACAGACAGCTGAGTTTAAGTTGTCTGTCTGTGGCATCATTTAAAATAATAAGCTCCAAGTTAGCAGGAGACTCAATCATCATATTTCTTTCTATCCTTCCTCCTTACCTTCCTTTTTACTTTTATTCGTTCCTTCCTTCCTTCCATCTGTCTTTTCTTCCTTCTGCCCTTCCTCCCTTTCTTCCTTCTATCCTTCCTTCCATCTGTCCTTCCTCCCTACCTTCCTTTTTTCCTTCCTTCGTTCCTTCCACCTGTCCTTCCTCCCTACCTTCCTTTTTTCCTTTCTTCGTTCGTTCCTTCCTTCCATCTGTCCTTCCTCCCTTTCTTCCTTCTGTCCTTCCTTCCATCTGTCCTTCCTCCCTTGCTTCCATCTGTCCTTCCTCCCTTTCTTCCGTCTGTCCTTCCTTCTTTCCTTCCTTCCTTCTGTCTGTCCATCCTTCCTTTCTTCTCTCCTCCCTTTTGTCTGTCTTTCCTTCCTTCCCTTATTATTTCCTTCTTCCCTTCCTTCCTCCCTACCTTCCTTTTTTCCTTCCTTCTGTCCTTTCTTCCTTCTGTCCTTCCTCCCTTTCTTCCGTCTGTCCTTCCTTCTTTCCTTCCCCCCTTCTGTCTGTCCATCCTTCCTTTCTTCTCTCCTCCCTTTTGTCTGTCTTTCCTTCCTTCCCTTATTATTTCCTTCTTCCCTTCCTTCCTCCCTACCTTCCTTTTTTCCTTCCTTCTGTCCTTTCTTCCTTCCATCTTTTTAATGATCACAGTAAGTCGTATTTTACGCAACTTATTTCCTTGTTTCTGTGTGTGATTTTTAACCCTGCTGTTGTCGTTTGCAGCAGTCCAGCATCGAGGAGAGAGAACACCTGCAGGTCTTCCTCCGCATCCGACCTTTCACCTCAGCAGAGAGCGACAACGGAGAGTCACAGGTAATAAAAAACACACAAGTATTAACTGTCTGTATATTTATGACTCAGCTTCATCTGCAGACAGCTGATTAGACCAGTGGTGTCAAACATGTGGCCCCCGGGCCAGGACCGGGCCGCCGAGAGGTTCAATCCGGCCCACTTTCCTTCCTGTGTTCTTTTCCTTCCTTCCATCTTTCCTTCCTAGCTTTCCTCCTTTTTCCTTTCTACGTTCGTTCCTTTCTTCCTTCCTTCCATCTGTCCTTCTTCCCCACCTTCCTTTTTTTCTTTCTTCCTTCCTTCCTTCCATCTGTCCTTTCTTCCTTCTTTCCTTCCTTCCATCTCCTTCCTTCCTTCTTCCTTCTTTCCTTCCTTCCATCTCTCCTTCCTCCCTTTCTTCCTTTCTTCCTTCTTTCCCTCCTTCCATCTATCCTTCCTCCCTTTCTTCCTTCTTTCCCTCCTTCCATCTCTCCTCCCTCCCTTTCTTCCTTATTCCTTCTTTCCATCTTTCCTTCCTCCCTTTCTCCCTTTCTTCCTTCTTTCCCTCCTTCCATCTCTCCTTCCTCCCTTTCTTCCTTCTTTCCCTCCTTCCATCTCTCCTCCCTCCCTTTCTTCCTTCTTTCCTTCCTTCCATCTCCTTCTTCCCTTTCTTCCTCCTTCCTTCTTTCCCTCCTTCCATCTATCCTTCCTCCCTTTCTTTCTTCCGTCTGTCTTTCCTTCTTTCCTTCCCTCCTTCCTTTTGTCTGTCTTTCCTTCCTAGTAATTTAAAAAGTCACAGATTGCTGAATTCTCTTGATATAAACAGAAAGCAGCTGCTGCACCTCATGTCCTGACTGTCTCCCTCTTTCTTTTAAATTAAATGTTGTTGTTTATTTTATCAGGACTGCGTCACCATCGAGTCCCCTGACACGGTTCTGCTGAAGCCGCCCGGTTCGTCCCTCTCCGCTCGGCTCAGCACCGATAAACCGCTTCCTCAGACGGGACAGCGCTTCCAGTTCTCTCAGGTTGGTTCCTTCTGTCCTTTCTTCCTTCCTTCCTTCCTTCTTTGCTTCACACTTTCCTTCTGTCCTTCCTTCCTTCCTTCCTTCTTTCCTTCCTTCCTTCCTTCCTTCCTTCCTTCCTTCCTTCCTTCCTTCCTTCCTTCCTTCACACCTTCCTTCTTTCCTTCCTGCCATCTGTCCTTTCTCCCTTCCTTCCTTATTTCTTTCTTCGTTTGTTCCTTCCTTCCTTCCTTCCTTCCTTCCTTCCTTCCTTCCTATCTTCTTTCCTTCCTTCTTTCTTTCTGTCCTCCCTTCCTTCTTTCCTTTCTTCCTTCCTTCCTTTACACCTTCCTTCTTTCCTTCCTGCCATCTGTCCTTCCTCCCTTCTTTCTTTTCTTCGTTTGTTCGTTCCTACCTTTCTTTCTACCTTCCTACCTTTCTTCCTACCTTCCTTCCTTCCTTCCTTCCTTCACACCTTCCTTCTGTCCTTCCTTCCTTCTTTCCTTTCTTCCTTCCTACCTTCCTTCCTTCCTTTCTACCATCCTTCCTTTCTTCGTTCCTCCCTTCCTACCGTCCTCCCTTCCTTCCTTCCTTCCTTCTTTCCTACCTTTCTTCCTTCCTTCCTTCCTTCCTTCCTTCCTTCCTTCCTTCCTTCCTTCACACCTTCCTTATGTCCTTCCTTCCTACCTTCCTTCCTTCCTTCCTTCCATCCTTCCTTCCTTCCTTTCTTTGTAATCATCAACATTTTCATGCAGAATCTCTGAGTTACTTATACTTACTGTATTTTAAATAAGAATTAGTTGCAGAGGTTTTTAATATATTGTCAATAAACCGACTCACTGGCCAAAAAAGGTTGATAAATCCTGATATAAAAACTTGAAGTGTTTTAATTAGTAATATTTTCTACTCTTTACTCTTTTATATGAACAGGTGTTCGGTGCCGATACTTCCCAGAAACAGCTGTTTGAAGGCACCGTGAAGGATTTGGTGAAAGATGTTTTGGAAGGAGGAAACTCTCTGGTGTTCACTTACGGGATCACCAACGCCGGGAAGACCTTCACGTTCCTGGGTTTGTTAATTAATTAATTAATTAATGACGTCGTCTGCTACAGTCTGTGATGCTCAGGAAGAAATTAATTTAAATAATTAGATGCAGAGAAGCTTTGATAAGATGAGTCTAAACTAAACTGTATAAATATTACATAAATTACCTTTTAGAGTTTCTTCAAATACATTAAAAGAAGAGTTAGGGGTTGGGAAAGTTACTTTGGAATATTTCAGTTACTTCATCAAAGTAATGTAATTTATTACATTTGATTACTTTTCTAATTTTCTAACCAATGTTTTCAGCTGTTAGAGTAAATGTTCCCTCCATCTGTCCTTCCTTCCTTCTTTCTTTCTTTCTTTCTTTTTTTCTTTCTTTCTTTCTTTCTTTCTTTCTTTCTTTCTTTATGGGTGGATAAAATATTTAGTATTTATCATTCTTTTGTGGTTACTTTTCTTTCTTTCTTTCTTTCTTTCTTTCTTTCTTTCTTTCTTTCTTTATTCTTTCTTTCTCCTCCTACTTCTTCTTTCTTTCTCTTCTTCCTCTTCTTTCTTTCATTCCTTTTCTCTCTCTTTCTTTCATTCCTTTTCTCTCTCTTTCTTTCTCCTCTTCCTCCTTGTTCTTTTTTCTCTTTTTCCTCCTTTATTTTTCTTTCTTCCTTTCTTTCTTTCTTTCTTTCTTTCTTTCTTTCTGGGTGGATAAAATATTTATTATTTATCATTCTTTTGTGGTTACTTCTCTTCCTTTCTTTCTTTCTTTCTTTCTTTGTTCTTTCTTTCTCCTCCTACTTCTTCTTCTTTCTTTCTCCTCTTCCTCCTTTATTTTTCTTTCTTTCTTTCTTTCTTCCTTATTCATCACTGACACAGTAACCAATAATGCACAGTAATAGTAAACTAATGATAACAGCTGATTCCTAATCAATCCCAACCTTTCCCCTCCCGTCTTTCTCCTCCAGGTCCAGACTCTGACGCCGGCATCGTGCCTCGGTCCCTCGACGTGATCTTCAGCAGCATCGATGGAAACGTTTTCACCGAGACGAACGTCAAACCTCACCGCTGCCAAGAAGTCACGAGACTCACTGCGGAGCAGCAGGCCGAGGAGGCGGCGTTCAAGAGAAACCTCTTCAGACAACTTAAAGATTCACCGGTTCGTTAAATAACATTTCACAGTTTTATAATTATTATTATTAAATGTTATATCATCACTGTTACTAGTTTTTAGTTTTATTTCCTGTTGTTCATGTTGATGTTTTTACTTTCTTATTATGCTTCTCTAACTCTTTAAATGTTCCCTGTTATAGGATTAATGAAGGATTATTTCATCTTTTATCTTAACTTAGCTCGACATAATTTAACTTGATTTAATTTATCTTAATTTAATTTGACTCAACCTGATTTAACTTATGTAAGTTTAACTTTATCTTAACTTAATTTATCTTAACTTAACTTAACTTTATCTAAACTTATCTTAACTTATCTTAACTTATCTTAACTTTATCTTAACTTAACTTTATCTAAACTTATCTTAACTTATCTTAACTTTATCTAAACTTATCTTAACTTATCTTAACTTTATCTTAACTTAACTTTATCTAAACTTATCTTAACTTATCTTAACTTATCTTAACTTTATCTTAACTTAACTTTATCTTAACTTAACTTATCTTAACTTTATCTTAACTTAACTTATCTTAACTTAACTTATCTTAACTTATCTTAACTTTATCTTAACTTTATCTTAACTTACCTTAACTTAAATTTATCTTAATTTAACTTTATCTTAACTTAACTTAACTTAACTTAACTTTAGCTTAACTTTATCTTAACTTAACTTAATTTATCTTAACTTACCTTAACTTAAATTTATCTTAATTTAACCTTAACTTAACTTAACTTAACTTATCTTAACTTATCTTATCTTAACTTAACTTTATCTTAACTTTATCTTTAATTATCTTAACTTATCTTAACTTAATCTTAACCTAACTTAATCCTAACTTAACTTATCTTATTATTAAGACTTCTAGAATACCATCAGAGCAGCAGCTGTGTTATATAAATATAAATGAATAACCTACAGTAACAGACTATTTTTGTTCACCTTTTGATGTATTTTTAACTTCTTTTCTATCTTTGCACCACAGAGCGAGAGGATCAACGCCAGCCTGTTGAACTCCACCAATAAGACGATTCTCGAAGGCAAGATTTTAGATTCATCTGCTATTTATAATTATCTTTGCTTTTTTCTGATGTTTTGTTGCAAAGACCCGGACCGAGCCGTCGGATCACATTTGATTAAATCCTGAATGACAGCGAATATTTAACCCCGGGTGCATTTCCTCTGCAGGCTCCTCCGTGCTCGGGTCAGCAGCTGCAGCAGGAGACAGAATCAGCCTGGAGGTGGAAACAAACACTAAATTCTCCGTCTGGGTTTCCTTCTGTGAAATCTACAACGAGAACATTCACGACCTGCTGGAGGCGATGCCGAGCAAAGCCCCGAGGCGGACCGCGCTGCGCCTGTCACAGGACGTCAAAGGCAACACCTACGTCAAAGGTTTGTTATTGTACACACGCCTGAGGAAAAAGACCTGAGGGGGTTTTTACTGTTTAATTACATGTTTGCTGATGTCTAGACGAGCAGTAAAATGTGCTGCAGTGACGTCTACTTCTGTCCACTTTTACTTTCTTCTCTTTTATTGGTGTGTAAAATCTTTAAACCTCTTTTACAGAAGCTGTTTTATGCAGAATTTATTTTATTATTAATAAGTAGATTTAAAATGTGGATGGAAACTTACACACTGCAACTTACACACTGCACACTGCATACATTTTGACTGTTCCTTCTTTCCTCCCTTCCTTCCTTCCTTCCTTCCTCCCTCTTTCTTTAATTTTTCTCCTTCCTCCTTCCATACCTCTTTCCTACCTTCCTTCCTCCTTTCCTTCCTCCCTTCCTTCTCTCCTTCCTCCTTTCCTCTTTTCCTCCCTCCCTCCCTCCTTAGTCCTTTCCTTCCTTCCTTCCTCCCTCCTTATTCCTTTCCTTCCTTCTTCCCTTCCTTCCTTACGTACTCCCTCCCTCCTTCCTCCTTTCCTTCCTCCCTTCCTTCTCTCCTTCCTCCTTTCCTCTTTTCCTCCCTCCCTCCCTCCTTACTCCTTTCCTTCCTTCCTCCTTATTCCTTTCCTTCCTTCTTCCCTTCCTTCCTTACGTACTCCCTCCCTCCTTACTCCTTTCTTTCCTCCCTCCTTCTTTCTTTACTTACTCCCTCCTTCCTTACTCCTTTCCTTCCTCCCTCCTGCATTCCTTCCTTCCTCCCTCCCTCCTTCCTTATTCCTTTCCTTACTCCTCCCTCCCTCCCTCCCTCCCTCCCTCCTTCCTTACTCCTTTCCTTCCTTACTCCTTTCCTTCCTTCCTCCCTTCCTCTTCCCTTCCTCCTGTCCTTCCTTGACCTGAGGACAACAGGAGGGTTAATATATCAGCATATATTCAATTTGAGGCTGTAAAGATGAGACTTCATATTTTACAGACGGCAAAAACAACCCTAAAAACTATTGAAAACAATAATTTAAAAAAGGAAAAAAAGACTATAAGTAGATGACATACAAATGTTATTTAGGTACAATGGTGACTTGTTAACTGAACATGTTCAACAAACTAACTTTTTAAACTTTCATCAGTTTAAAGTCATTTATACTTGAATATCCTGTTATTATGTGTGTGTGTGTGTGTGTGTGTGTGTGTGTGTGTGTGTAGATCTGCGCTGGGTTCAGGTGAACAGTGCAGACGAAGCGTACAAGGTGATGAAGCTGGGAAAGAACAACCAAAGCTTCTCCTCTACGAAACTCAACCAGGTCTCCAGCAGGAGGTGACTAACCCCGAACCCTTTAAACACTGACTGTTAACATTTAATATCCTGTTGTCCTCGAGGGAGGGAGGGAGAAGGAAGGGAGGGAGAAGGAAGGAAGGGAGGGAGGAAGGAAAGAAGGGAGGGAGGGAGGGAGGGAGTGAGAGAGGGAGGAAGGGAGTGAGGGAGGGAGGGAGAAGGAAGGGAGGGACGGAGGGAGGAAGAAGGAAGGAGGGAGGGAGGAAGAAAGGAAAGGAGGAAGGAAGGGAAGGAGGGAGGGAGGAAGGAAGGAAGAGAAAGGAAAGGAGGAAGGAAGGGAGGGAGGAAGAAGGAAGGAAAGGAATGAGGAAGAAAATGAATAAGGAAGGAAGGGAGGACGGAGGAAAGAAGGGAGGAAAAAGGAAGGAAAGAGGGAGGAAGGAAGGAAAGGAGGGAGGAAGGAAAGAAGGAAGGAAAGAGGGAGGGAAGAAGGGAGGAAGAGGGAAGGAAGGAAGGAGGAAGAAAAGAAGGCATGGAGGGAGGAAGGAATGGAGGGAGGAAGGAATGGAGGAAGAAGGAAGGAAAGGAGGAAGGAAGGAAGGAAGGAATATAAGTTATTTCAATGTTTCTTTCTCTCTCTTTCTTTACAGTCACAGTGTTTTCTCCGTTCGCATCTTGAGGATTGAAGATGTTGGAAGTCCGAGAGTCCACACAGTCAGCGAGTGGGTGACGCTTTGATTCAAATGAAATATGCTTGAAAAACTAAATTAAATGTGGTTCGGAGGAGTTTGTGTTGCAGTATTGAACGTAGAGCATTCTTTAGGGGTGTGTGTTTATAAATGTGTTTATAAATGTGTGTGTGTGTCTCCAGGCTGTGTCTGTGCGACCTGGCCGGCTCGGAGCGATGTGCCAAGACGCAGAATAAAGGAGAGCGTCTAAAAGAAGCGGGAAACATCAACACGTCGCTGCTCATCCTCGGGAAATGCATCAACGCTCTGAGACACAACCAGCAGGCCAAGTGAGATCAGATCTTTCTTTCCTTCCTTCCTCCCTCTTTCATTCATTTTTCCTTCGTTCTTCCCCTCCTTCCCTCTTTCTTTGCTCCCTCCTCCTTTCATACTTCTTTCTTCACTTCCTTCCTTCCTTCCTCCCTTCCTCCTCTCCTTACTTCCTTCCTCTTTTCCTCCCTCCTTACTCCTTTTCCTTCCTTCCTTCTTTCCTCCCTTCCTCTTGTCCTTCCTTCCTCCTTTCCTTCCTCACTTCCTTCCTTCCTACCATCTTTCCTCCCTTCTCTCCTGACTTCCTTCCTCCTTTCCTTCCTCCCTCTTTTCCTCCCTTCCTCCCTCTTTACTCCTTTCCTTCCTTCCATCTTTCCTCCCTTCCTCCCTTCCTTCTTTCCTCCTGTCCTTCCTTCCTTCCTTCCTTCATCCCTTCCTTCTCTCCTTACTTCCGTCCTCTTTTCCTCCCTCCTTCCTTCCTTCCTTCCTTCCTTCTTTCCTTCCTTCCATCTTTCCCCCCTTCCTTACTTCCTTTCCTTCCTTCTTCCCTCCTTCCTTCTTTCCTTCCTTCCTCCCTACCTTGACCTGAGGACATCAGGAGTGTTAACTCAGATGATTTGTATGTTTCCTCTCTCCTTCCTCAGGTTGCTTCAGCACGTCCCCTTCAGGGAAAGTAAGCTGACTCATTACCTGCAAGGCTTCTTCTGCGGTCGAGGTAAAGCCGGCATGATCGTCAACGTCAACCAGTGCGCCTCCATGTACGACGAGACGCTCAACGTCCTCAAGTTCTCTGCCGTGGCGCAAAAGGTACGTACTTAATTTAAAGGGTTAAAATGTGAAATAACGTATGAATAGAGAGAAGGAGGGAAGGAGGGAGGGAGGAAGGACAGAAGGAAGGAAGGGAGAGAAGGAAAGAAAGAAGGGAGGAAGGAAAGGAAGGATGGAGGAAAGAAGGAAGGAAGAAAGGTAGGAGGGAGGGAGGGAGAAAGGAAAAGAGGAAGGAAGGAAAGAAGGACAGAGGAAATAAGGAAGGGAGGAAGGTAGGAGGAGGAAAGAAAGAGAGAAGGAAGGAGGGTGGGAGGAAAGAAGGAAGGGGGGAAGGAAAGAAGGAGGGAGGGAGGAAGGAAGGAAGAAAGGGGGATGGAGGAAGGAAAGAAGGAAGGGAGTAAAGAGAGAGGAAGGAAAGAAAGAGAGAAGGAGGGAGGAAGGAAGGACAGAAGGGAGGGAGGAAAGGAAGGATGGAGGAAAGAAGGAAGGAAGAAAGGTAGGAGGGAGGGAGAGAGGGAGAGAGAAAGGAAGGGAGGAAGGAAGGAAAGAAGGACAGAGGAAATAAGACTAGTTTTAAAGATATTTTTGAGTTGCTCATCTTGCCAACACTGATCCATACATCATCTAAAGGAATCATCATGAACTAGTTTTTGGTTTTAATGGATTTATATCTCATGTGTTTCCAGGTTGTGGTTTTGTCCAGCAGGCTTCTTCCCATCATGCACCAGCGGTCCGCCAGCGAGGTCTCGTTCATCAACAACGCCGAGAGGAAGGTTGTTGGAGGCAGCGGCAGCAGCAGGAGGAGGAGCTCTCTGATTGGCTGGGAGAGCAGCCTGGAGGATGTACAGGTACGGGAGGGGTTAATTTATGTATTTTATATCTACTGAATATCCACCGTACCAGGTTTTTACTACAAAATCATGACATCATGATAAATATACATTGTTTTATTGTTTCTTCAGGAGGATGATGATGATGAGTGTGATGAAGGAGAGAGTCTGATGGACGTCACCGTGGATCAGAGCGGAGGAAGTGAGGAAGACGATGATAAAATTGTCATCAGTAAAAAGACGCACCAGGTCAGTGACTTTAAATAATAACAATAATAATAGGATAATAATAGCATTATACATAATGCAATCCATCACAATATTCATATATATAATAATATTTATGCCTCAGTTTTATATTTAATCATCTTATTTTTGTAGTGTTATACATTTTCAATTTTCCTTTTAACTGATATTTAACATCTTTGCTTTGATTTCTTTCTAATCTTTAATTTTTATAAACATGCAGATTCCTCTTAATTCATACTGAGTCTGGAAACATCTTATTATTATTAAACTTTATACATTAACTGTGCCATTTCTCTAAATTTGAGAGCATGTGACTTTATATATGATTAGTTGTTTTGTTAATGATAATCAGCTGTTTACACTTCTTTACTTTCTTTTTCTGTAGTATAAAAATGTGATTTGTAATTATAAGAAAGGTGTTAAATAAAAGTGCATTAAAATCTTAAACCTTTAGAAACCTTTTATGAATTAATTAGTGTTTATTTCTCTATTTTTGCAGAAGCAGGCGTCTCTGTTGCAGCAGCTGCAGGTTCAGCTGAAGCAGGAGCGAGCTGAGAGTCTGATCATGGAGGTTCGAGTCCGAGATGAAATCAGCAGAGAATTCTCCGAGCTCTTCTCTGAGATGCAGAACGACTACAAGTGAGACTTTTTATTTATTTATTCATTTATTTATTTATTTATTTATTTATTTATTTATTACTTTAACCTTCGTGTCGTCCTCCCGGGTCAAATTGAGCCCGTCTGTTTTGACTCTTCCTTCCTTCCTT
This sequence comes from Scomber scombrus, assembly GCF_963691925.1. NCBI lineage: Eukaryota > Metazoa > Chordata > Actinopteri > Scombriformes > Scombridae > Scomber > Scomber scombrus. The sequence goes on along the minus strand of NC_084981.1, from coordinate 28,168,825 downwards.
CCTTCCTTCCTTCCTTCCTTCCTTCCTTCCTTCCTTCCTTCCTTCCTTCCTTCCTTCCTTCCTTCCTTCATTCCTTCCTTCCTTCCTTCCTTCCTTCCTTCCTTCCTTCCTTCCGTCTGTCCTCCCTCCTTCTCTCCTTCTTTCCTTCCTCTCTCTTTCCTCCCTCCCTCCTTCTTTCCTTCCCTCCTTCCTTCCTTCCTTTCCTTCCTCCCTTCCTCCTTCCCTCCCTCCTTTTCTCTTTCTTTCCTCCCCCTACCTTCCTCCCTTCCTTCTTTCCTCTGTCCTTCTTTTCTTCCTTCCTCCCTTCCTCTTTTCTTTTCTCCCTCCCTCCCTCCCTCTTTCCTCCGTCCTTCCTTCCTTCCTTTTTTCCTTTCCTCCCTCCCTCCCTCCTTCCTTCTTTCCTCCCTCCCTCCCTCCCTCCTACCGTCCTTTCCTTCCTTCCTTCCTCCCTCCCCTTCCTCCCTTCTTCCCTTCCTTCCTTGACTGGAGGACATTCAGGACTTTAAGGAACCACATTCATTTGTGATTGAATGTTGTTTTTCGTGAACGTCTTTAAAACATGATGAACCTCTTTCACAACTCTTTCTTTACTTTTAGAAAGTTGTTCAAATAACAACTTGTGTGTGTGTGTGTGTTTCAGCGACCGCCTGTCGAGGGAGAGAGAAATACTGGAGGAACAGGCTGAAAGGAGGATGGAGATCTTTAAGAACTTGATCGACAACATGGTCCCAGATAGATCCGGTCCAGACGCACAAACCGTGGTAATAAACCGTCTCTATTAAATGTGTTAAACATCTCCTCAATCCACCTAAGGCATCTGTTTTGACTGTTCCTTCTTTCCTCATTCTTTCCTTGCCTCTGTCCTTCCTTCCTCTTTTCCTTTCTCCCTTCCTCCCTTCTTTCCTCCCTCCCTCCTTTCCTTCCTTCTTCCTCCCTTCTTTCCTTCCCTCATTTCTTCCCTCCTTTCCTTCTTTCCTCTGTCCTTCCTTCCTCTTTTCCTTTCTCCCTTCCTCCCTTCTTTCCTCCCTCCCTCCTTCCCTTCCTTCTTTCCTCCCTCCCTCCTTCTCTCTTTCTTTCCTCTGTCCTTCCTTCTTCCTCCCTTCTTTCCTTCCTCCCTCCTTTCCTTCCTTCTTCCTCCCTTCCTTTCGTCCTTCCTCCCTCCTTTCCTTCCTTCTTCCTTCCTTCCTCCCTCCTTTCCTTCCTTCCTTCTTCCTCCCTTCCTTCCTTGACTCGAGGACAACAGGAGGGTTAATGGATATAGATGGATGGATAGAGAGAGAGAGGAGGAGGAGAGAGGAGCTCAGTCCCCCCGGCAGTCTAAGCCTATAGCAGCATAAACTAGGAGCTGGAGCCCTAACTATAAGCTTTATCAAAAAGGAAAGTTTTAAGCTTATTCTTAAAAGTAGAGAGGGACTGAATCTGGGAGCTGGTTCCACAGGAGAGGAGCCTGATAACTAAAGGCTCTACCTCCCATTCTACTTTTAGAGATACATACATTCATCTCTCAGTAACTTTCCTTAATTACTGAGAGTGACCCGACTCTCATTCACTGTGAGAAGGGAACTGGGAGGTTTCTAACACTTCTAACATATGACTGATGAGTTATTAGATGTGTATATTCTGTATTAATTATCCAAAGCAGGTTGGGAGGTTAAGTGTTTTGCTCCAGGAGAGAAAAGAAGGAGCCGAACCTGAATGTGCTAAATGTTGTTGGATGTGCTCGCTGATCTCCAGACTCATCTTCATCTTCTTCTTCTTCTCTTCTTCCTCCTGCAGGGAAACTCTCTGGACTCATACTCTACTGAAGCGGCCGGTGTGAAGAAAGTCTCCGAGGCTGCTGGGAAACGTTTGTGTTCAGGCCGAGCAGCAGCTCAGGGAGACGCAGCGGAGGAGACGGAGGTGAAGAAGAGGAGGAGAGTTGAAGAGCAGACGGATCGTAAAACAACAGGTGGAGAAAAAAACACAGAAGTTTATCAGTTAAGATGTTTAACAGTGATTTAAAGAAGAAGTCTGAAGGGTTAAAGTCTTAAAACAACAGTCAGGTGCTCTTTCTTTCTTTCTTTCTTTCTTTCTTTCTTTCTTTCTTTCTTTCTGTCCTCCTTTCTTTCCTCCTTCTTCTTTTTTCTTTCCTCCTTTCTTTCTTTCCTCCTTCTTTCTTTCTTTCTCATTCTTGTTCTTTCTTTCCTCTTGTTCTTTATTTTTTTTCCTCCTTTTTTCTTTCTTTCTTTCCTCCTTTCTTTCTTTCTTTCTTTCTTTCTTTCTTTCTTTCTTCCCCCTTCTTGTTCATTCTTTCTCCTTCTTGTTCTTTCTTTCCTTCTTTCTTTCCTCCTTCTTTTTTTCTTTCTTTCTTTCTCCTTGTTCTTTATTTCCTTCTTTCTATCCTCCTTTTTTCTTTCCTCCTTGTTCTTTCTTTCTTTCGTTCTTTCTTTCCATTGTAAACACTATGAAGGGATCTTCTAATAGTCAGTATGAACAGAAGGAATCATTACAGCAAGAATAAACATCGTCTGGACGATCGTCAACTTTTCCTTTTAATACTTATATATTCCTGTTACGTTTCTTATATCTCTCCGTTATTTCTAAGGTGAATCCAGCGGAGCGGAGGACGAGGAGAAAAGCCGTCTCCTCCTTCAGCTGCAGCAGAAAACATCAGAGGTTTCTCAGCTGGAGAAACGAGCTGCAGACCTGCGGAGCTCACATGAGAGAGAGCAGCTGAAGGTAAGAAAACACACACACACACACACACACACACACACACACACACACACACACACAACCCCTGGAGGAGGAGAAGTGATGTCACAAGTCTCCTGATGACTCTTAATCACGACGAGCTGTCACTGCGAGGCACGTTGACTTTAATCATCGTTATCTCCTCTCACAATATCTGCTGTCATGGATTCATACTCCACCAGTTCCCCTCGTCATTCTTCACCAATCAGCACGTCAACGGGATCAATTAGAGGTTGATGTCTTTATTAATTGTGCTTTATTGGCAGCAGGGTAGAAAGTTTCCATTTTACTTTGTGTGCTCACATCTCAGAGACATCGTGTAGAATAGATGGAGGAGAGTAGACGCTGCTAGTTCAGAGGCAGCTTTACAACTATTTAAAGCAGTGGTGTCAAACCAGGCTTGTGTATTACATCCATATGTTGTTTAACTCACTTGGAAGCTTTTTAATATGTATAAAAGACGAACTTTCAATCACATCAATCCTTTCAAAATGCCCAAAAATGGAATTTCGCAGACAGAAACGCATAATTTAGCATCAGAAAGGCCACTCTTACCTTCAGGACAGTCTCCCCCTAAATAGTTCAAGATGTGTTTAATGCCAAAGGAAGTCATACTAAATACTGACTTTTACTTTATAGCTTTATATGTTCAAAGCATACAGAGAGAAAAACACACGAGAAAGAGGAAAAATAAATTAAAACCACACAAATTTAGATAAGAAAAGAAAAGAAAACAGACCAGTTTAACTTCAAGTGGGCCAGAAAAGTACAGTCAATGCATAATAACCTATAAATGATAATATATATAATATGTAATATAACTTTTACTATAATAAAACATCTATTTATAAATCAGATGAACAGTTTGAGACGTCTTTTAGTAAAAAATGAGTGAAATTTAAACATTATATCTCAGTTTTTTTTAGATTATTTTGCACAGAAGTTGCTGATTTGACAACATTTTGTACAATATTTAATATATAAATAGTTTAAATATGATCACAATATGTTTTCATGCTTATAGTCGAGGTGGAAAAACCTCTGCAGCAGCATTTTATATGAAGATGTGCAGCAGTAATGCATCGATCTAGATTATCAATGACAGTCTTTCCTTCCTCTTTCCCGCTTTTCTAAACACGTGAAATAACAACTTCATCAATTCTTGTGTCCAGCAGTTGTCAGCCGCCCTCGAGAGGGAGAAGAAAGCCAGAGAGGACGCCCTCACTGCGCTGGAGTACCAAACAATGGGCAAAGAGGAGGCACTGGCATCCTTAGAGGAGGAGAGGAAAGCAAGAGAGGAAACCCTCGCTGCACTCAGAGACCTGAAGAAAGGCAAAGAGGAAGCTGTGGCGGCCCTCGGAGAAGAGAGGAGAGCCAAAGAGGAAGCTGTGGCGGCTCTGGAAGAAGAGAGGAGAGGGAAAAAGGAAGCTGTGGCGGCCCTCGAAGAAGAGAGGAGAGGGAAAGAGGAAGCTGTGGCGGCCCTCGGAGAAGAGAGGAGAGGGAAAGAGGAAGCTGTGGCGGCCCTCGAAGAAGAGAGGAGAGGGAAAGAGGAAGCTGTGGCGGCCCTCGAAGAAGAGAAGACAGGCAAAGAGGAAGCTGTGGCGGCCCTCGAAGAAGAGAGGAGAGGCAAAGAGGAAGCTGTGGCGGCCCTCGAAGAAGAGAGGAGAGGCAAAGAGGAAGCTGTGGCGACTCTGGAAGGAGAGAGGAGAGGGAAAGAGGAAGCTGAGGTAGCCCTGGCAGAGGAGAAGCGGAGCAGAGATGGATCCCTCGCTGCCCTCGAGGCTCGGTCCGTCCTGGAGGCAGAGAGGAAAGAGATCTCCAAGCTGGCGGAGGAGAGAGAGAAAAGGCAGCAGGAAGGCGACGAGCTTCAGCAGGAAGTCAGAGAGATGGCTGCCAGAGTGAAAGCAGCAGAGCAGCAGGTGAGACGCACCATGCTTTTAATCTTTAGTCAGATTAGAATCCATTCATTCAGTCATTATAAAGTAGATGATCAGCTTCTATCGAGCTTCATCAGTGTGAGTTATTAGTCATATCAATGATATCTGACACATTTACAGTCTTTTTAGCATCAGATTCCCTCTTAGTGTTTCCCTGTTGAGCTGTGGTGTAACCATAGTAACAAAAAGACTTTGCTACTAAAAACACTGAAGATGAAGATGAAGACTCCTCTCCTCCTTTCTTTCTGTCTTTCTTTCTTTCCTTCTTTTGTTCCTCATCTTCCTCCTTTCTCTCTCCATTTCTTTCCTCATCTTCCTCCTCTCTCTTTCTTTCCTCATCTTCCTCCTCTTTCTTTCTTTCCTCATCTTCCTCCTCCTCTCTCTTTCCTCATCTTCCTCCTCCTCTTTCTTCCCTCATCTTCCTCCTCCTCTCTCTTTCTTTCCTCATCTTTCCTCCTCTTTTTCTTTCCTCATCTTCCTCCTCCTCTCTTTCTTTCCTCATCTTCCTCTTTTTTCCTTCTTTCCTTCCTGATCTTCCTCCTTTCGCTCTCTCTTTCTTTCTCATCTTCCTCCTTTCCTCCTTTCTTCCCTCATCTTCCTCCTCCTCTCTTTCCTCATCTTCCTCCTCCTCCTCTTTCTATCTTTATTTCCTTCCTCATCTTCCTCCCTTTTCTTTCTTTCTTTCTTTCTTTCCTCAGAGCGACTTTGGTACTAAAAACACTGTAACGTTGAAACATAGAAGATGAAGATTTGACTCATTTGAACATCTGAAGCTTCATATTAGCTTCAGATCAACTTTTAAATACAGTATGAAGCAGATCTTCTAATGGTCAGTATGAACAGCAGGAATCATTACAGCAAAGAAAAACAGGTTTCAGTGTTTAAACCAAAGCTTTACTAGTTTAATACAAAGTGCTACAAGTCTAAAATGAATCATATTTCATCATATTTCAGGTGACCAGCGAGACGGAGAGAGCTCAACAAGCTTTAGTCCAACTACAAGCTGCTCAGACTCAGCTGGATGAACGCAGCCATGAGATCCAGGAGAAGACTTCACAGATCCACACGCTGACTCAGGAGGTTCGAGGCCTGAAAGAGGAGCTGCAGACAACAGCAGCAGCAGCAGGTGGCGTTGACGATCAGCTGAGAGAAGAAGTGTCTGACCTGAAGAAGAACCTGTCCGAGGAAAAGGAGAAAAGCGACAGCGAGCAGAAACAGAAGCTGGAGCTGCAGGACGAGCTGGAGCGAGTAAAAGAAGAGCTCGCTACCAAACAGCTGATCTCAGAGCAGCAGCTGGAGCAACAGGAAGCTGCTTCCAGACAACAACTGGAAGAGCTGAGGAGGAAGCTTCAGGAGCGAGAGGAGGACGAGCTCCGAGTCAAGCTGGAAGAACAAACGCTGAGATCTGAGAAGCAGGTGGAAGAGCTCAACGAGAAGCTGCGAGAACAAGAAGCAGCTTCCACACAACAACTGGAAGAGCTGAGGAGGAAGCTTCAGGAGCGAGAGGAGGACGAGTTCAGAGTCAAGCTGGAAGAGAAAATGCTGAGATCTGAGAAGCAGGTGGAAGAGCTTAATGAGAAGCTACGAGAACAAGAAGCTGCTTCCAAAAAACAACTGGAAGAGCTGAGGAGGAAGCTTCAGGAGCGAGAGGAGACGTCTGAGCTCAACGAGAAGCTGCGAGGACAAGAAGAGAGCTCACAAAAGCAGCTGGAGGAGTTAAAAGAGAAACAGAGTGAAGAAAAAGACACATCAGAGAAGCTCATTAATGATCTCAAGCAGCAGCTCAGTGAGCAGGAGAAGAGTGGAGAGCTGCTGAAGAGTCAACTGGAGGAAGCAAAGTGCAGAAGTGACTCTAACTCTGCTGCAGAAGACGATCTGAAGAGGTTAAACTCTGAGCTCCACGCTGAAGTCGCCTCCTTGAAGGAAAAACTCTCCAACGTGGAAGAGAAGAAACTCAGCAAGGCCGAAACCCGACAGCAGACGGAGGAGAAAACTCTCTCAGAGGTGCAGAAAGTGTCTGAGGAGAGAGAAGCGGAGCTGCAGAAGAAGCTGCAGGAGACGGAGGCGAAGGCCAAGACGCTGCAGAAGAGCCTGAAGGAGGCGCAGGAGAGACGGGAGGAGGAGGAGAGCCAGGCGGTGCAGGAGGCGCGGAGAAGGGAGGCGGAGAGGAGGAGGGAGCTGCTGGCCGTCGCTCACGAAGCCATCGCTCAGAAAGACGAAGAGCTGGAGAAGAAAGCGGAGGAGATCAGCAGGTAACGGCTCATTCCTGTTATAAATCATCCTAATTATGACTCTGAGTGTTAATTAAATCTTAGCTTAATTATATTATGTAATTAAATCACTTAGCAACAGTCTAGTTTAATCAGGCCTTTGGTTTTTATGAGCTCAGGACTTCTTATACATCTAAATGTGATGAGGAATAGATCAGCTGATGATTAGAAGTCATTAGTATGAGAAGATTAGTAGTTTAACCCTCCTGTTGTCCTCGAGTCAAGGAAGGAAGGAAAGGAGGGAGGAAGGAAGCTAGGAAAGAAGGAAGAGAGGAAGGAAGGGAGGAAAGAAATAGAGAAGGAGGGAGGGAGAAAGGAAAAGAGGAAGGGAGGAAGGAAGCTAGGGGGGGAAAGAAGAAGGGAGGGAGGGAGGAAGGAAGGGATGAAGATGGAAGGAAAGGAGGGAGGAAGAAGGAAGGAAATGAGAGGGGAGGAAGGAAAGAAAGAGAGAAGGAGGGAGGGAGAAAAGAAAAGAGGAAGGGGGAAGGAAGGCGGGAGGGAAGAAGGAAGGAAGGACGGAGGAAAGAATGAAGGAAGGAAGTGATGGAGGAAAGAAGGAAGGAGGGAGGAAAGAAGGAAGGAGTGAGGGAGGGAGAAAGGAAAAGAGGAAGGGGGAAGGAAGGCGGGAGGAAAGAAGCAAGTAAGGATGGAGGAAAGAATGAAGGAAGGAAGGGAAGAACCAAGGGAGGGAGGGAGGGAGAAAGGAAAAGAGGAAGGGAGGAAAGAAGGAACAGTCAAAACAGACGGGGTCAATTTGACCCGGGAGTACGAGACGAAGGTTAAGAAAGAGAAGAGGAAGCAGTGTCTCTAAATTGGAGCATGTTGAGTTTTTTCTCTGCAGACTCTCTGTTACTTCTGTCATTGTTAAAATAAAAACCTCTTTTCTTCTCTTTCATCTCTGCCGTCCAGGGAAAGGTTGCATCTTTCTACTCTACTCTATTAAAGGAGGCTGAGTGTACGATCACTGCCAGCAGTTCTTTGGGGTTTTTATCTTTTTTTTTGTCCCCAGACTAAAAGAAAATGCCAAACAGGACTCGGAGAAAGTGAAGAGTCTCGGCCTCGACCTGCAGAGGAGAGAAGACGACACTTCAGACCTCAGAGAGAAACTAGCCGACTATAAGAAGCAGATCCAGCAGGTCCAGAAGGAGGTAACACACACACATATATACACATACACACACACACACACATATACACACACATATACACACACACACACATATACACACACACACACACACCCACACACACACATATACACACACACACATATACACACACACACACACATATATCCACATACACACACACACTCCCTCCCTCCCTCCTTCCTTCCTTCCTTCCTTCCTTCCTTCCTTCCTTCCTTCTTTCCTTCCTTTCCTTCCTTCCTCCCTTCTTTCCTCTGTCCTTCTTTCCTTCCTTCATCCCTTCGACTTTTCCTTTCTCCCTCCATCCCTTGTTCCTTCCTTCCTTATTTTCCTGCCTCCTTTCCTTCCTTCCTTCCTCCCTTCCATCCTCCTTTCCTCCTTTCCTTCCTTTTTCCTACCTTCCATCCTTCCTTCCTCCTTTCCTTCCTTCCTTCCTCCCTCCCTCCTTCCCTCGTTCTTTCCTTCCTTTCCTTCCTCCTTTCCTTCCTTCCTTCCTCCTTTCCTTCCTTTTTCCTCCCTTCCATCCTTCTTCCCTCCTTTCCTTCCTTCTTCCTCCCTTCCTTCCTTTCCTTCCTTCTTCCTCCCTCCTTTCTTTCCTCCCTTCCATCCTTCCTCCCTCCTTTCCTTCCTTCTTCCTCCCTTCCTTCCTTGACTCGAGGACAACAGGAGGGTTAATCTATAATTTTTGTGTAAACCTTTATTAATGTAATTGTGTTTTTCTTCTTCTCTCTTTTTAAAGATCTCCACCATGAGAGAAGAAGAGAGAGTTTTGAGGCAGAAGCTTTCTGATGCAGAGAAAACAAAGAAGCAGCTTCAGTGTGACGTTGCCAACAGAGACCGAAGCATCCAGCAGCTCCGCGTGGTGAGACGACCGTTAACACTTCACTGTTGTTATTAGAAACATGTATAAAACGTCTGAAAGCTTCGGATACGTTTGCTCCAAAGGGAAAAAAGCATTTCACACACTGCTGTTAATGGTCAGCCTGATCATCTCTCCTTCTCTCCTTCCCTACTTCTCTCCTGCTCTCCCTCCTTCCCTCCTTCTCTCCTTCTCTCTGTCCTTCTCTCTCTTTCCCTCCTTCTCTCCTTCTCTCCCTCCTTCCATTCTTCTCTCCTTCTCTCCCTCCCTCATTC
>NC_084981.1:28117103-28154603 GCF_963691925.1 Scomber scombrus | reverse complement strand
CTTTCCTTCTTTCTTTCTTTTTTCCTTCTTTTCCTTCATTCCTTCCTGCCTTCCTGTATTTCACACACTGGTGTATTGGTGAGACATTTTCATCTCTCCTTCCCTCCCTCCTTCCTTCTCTCCTTCCCTCCTTCTCTCCTTCCCTCTTTCTCTCCTTCCCTCCTTCTCTCCTTCCTTCCCTCCTTGTCTCCCTCCTTATATCCTATTTTTTCTTCCTTCCTTCCATCAGTACTTCCTTCCTCCCTTTCTTTTTATCTTTTTTCCTTTTTTTCCTTTGTTCCTTCCTGCCTTCCTTCCTCCCTCTCTTTCCTCCTTCCTTCTCTTTTTCTCTCCCTCCTTCTCTCCTTCCCTCCCTCCTTCTCTCCTTCTCTCCTTCCCTCCTTCTCTCCTTCCTTCCCTCCTTGTCTCCTTCCTTATATCCTATTTTTTTCTTCCTTCCTTCCATCAGTACTTCCTTCCTCCCTTCCTTTTTATCTTTTTTCCTTTTTTTCCTTCGTTCCTTCCTGCCTTTCTGCCTTCCTTCCTCCCTCTTTTCCTCCTTCCTTCTTTTTTTCTCTCCCTCCTTCTCTCCTTCCCTCCCTCCTTCTCTCCTTCCCTCCTTTACTCCTTCCTTCTCTCCCTCCTTCTCTCCTTCCTTATCTCCTTCTCTCCCTCCTTCCCTCCTTCTCTCCCTCCTCTCCTTTTCTTTCTTCCTTCCTTCCATCAGTACTTCCTTCCTCCCTTTCTTTCTTTTTTCCTTCATTCCTTCCTGCCTTCCTTCCTCCCTCTCTTACTTCCTTCCTTCCATCAGTACTTCCTTCTCCCTTTCTTTCTTTTTCCTTCTTTCCTTCCTTTGATCCTTCGTCTGATATGCAGTGATATCTTCTTTTTAAGTTCTATAGGCAGCATTTTATGTATATTTGATCCTTTATTTATTTGTATTTGATCGTTTTTCTAAATACAAGTTTATTATATACGTACATGTGTTTTTGTTTTATGTGTTTTATTATTTATAGGAATTTATAATTATTACATTTCCTGTGGAGTTTACTGTTAAGTTTATAGTTTAACTGTAAAATATCCAGCCTCCGTTACATATCTTTGATAACAACACTGCAAAGTGTGTTTTATGTACATATTCTGTATGTACAAGATTATCTGTCAATATTTTAATATCACAATTTTTTTAGTCCCCTAATAATAAACTTTATTTCTATAGCATTTAACCTTCCTGTCGTCCTCCCGGGTCAAATTGACCCCGTCTCTTTTGACTGTTCCTTCCTTCTTCCTTCCTTCCTTCCTTCCTTCCTTCCTTCCTTCCTTCCTTCCTTCCTTCCTTCCTCCCTTTCTTCCTTCCTTCCTTCCTCCCTCCCTTTCTTCCTTCCTTCTGTCCTTCCTTCATCCCTTCCTCCTTCCTTCCTCCCTCCTTTCCTTCCTTCCTCCCTCCTTCCTTCCTTCCTTCCGCCTTCCTTCCAACTTTCCTTCCTTCCTTCCTTCCTTCTGTGCTTCCTTCCTCCCTTTCCTTCTTTCTTTTTTCCTTCCTGTCTTCTTTTTCTTCCTTGCTCCCTCCCTTTCTTCCTTACTTTCCCTTTTTTTCTTTCTTTTTTCCTTCTTTCCTTCCTTCGTTCCTTCCACCTTTCCTTCCTGTCTTCTTTTCCATCCTTTACTTTCCTTGCTTGCAGTATTTAAAGCAGATGCACAAACAAAAACACTGAAAAATGACAATTTATGATCACTTTTCCCTCATTGCTCGGATGTGTTCATTTCCTCCTTTTATAATAAACCAGTAAGACTGAAGTCTGCAGTGAGAGATAAGAAGCCTCTCTTATGTAACTCTCTTAGGGTTTGTTGATATAGACATTTTATTAAACACAGACTTCATGTTTTTATGTGTGCAGCTTGTGTACAGAGAAACACCAGGCAGAGCGCAGGAAGTGGTTAGAGGAGAAGATGTCTCTGATCGCTCACGCTAAAGAAGCCGAAGACAAGAGGAACCAGGAAATGAGGAAGTTCGCTGATGACAGAGAACGCTACGCTCGGCAGCAGAGAGAGCTGGTAAACAAACAACTCATCCACTTCAGCTCTCACACTGCACATGCTAAGATTTACCCAGCAGCCTTTTCAGCCTAACCCTCCTGTTGTCCTCAAGTCAAGAAAGGACAGGAGGAAGGAAAGGAGTAAGGAGGGATGGAGGAAAAGAGGAAGGAAGGAAGGAAAGGAGTATGGAGGGATGGAGGAAAGGAGGAAGGAAGGAAAGGAGTAAGGAGGGATGGAGGAAAGGAGGAAGGAAGGAAGGAAAGGAGTATGGAGGGATGGAGGAAAAGAGGAAGGAAGGAAGGAAAGGAGTATGGAGGGATGGAGGAAAGGAGGAAGGAAGGAAAGGAGTAAGGAGGGATGGAAGAAAAGAAGAAGGGAGGAAGGAGAGGAGGAAGGAAGGAAAGGAGTAAGGAGGGATGGAAGAAAAGAGGAAGGGAGGAAGGAGAGGAGGAAGGAAGGAAAGGAGTAAGGAGGGATGGAGGAAAAGAGGAAGGAAGGAAGGAAAGAAGGAAGGAAAGGAGTAAGGAAGGAAAGGAGTAAGGAAGGAGGGAGGAAAAGAGGAAGGAAGGAAGGAAGGAGAGGAGTAAGGAAGGAGGGAGGAAAAGAGGAAGGAAGGAAGGAGAGAAGGAAGGAAGGAAGGAAAGGAGTAAGGAATGAAAGGAATAAGGAGGGATGGAGGAAAAAAGGAAGGGAGGAAGGAAGGAAGGAAAGGAGTAAGGAGGGAGGGAGGAAAAGAGGAAGGGAGGAAGGAAAGAAAGAAGGAAGGAAAGGAGTAAGGAGGGGTGAGGAAAAGAGGAAGGAAGGAAGGAAAGGAGGAAGGAGGGGTGAGGAAAAGAGGAAGGAGAGAAGGAAGGAAAGGAGTAAGGAGGGGTGAGGAAAAGAGGAAGGAAGGAAAGGAGGAAGGAGGGGTGAGGAAAAGAGGAAGGAAGGAAGGAGGGGTGAGGAAAAGAGGAAGGAAAGGAGTAAGGAGGGAGGGAGGGAGGAAAAGAGGAAGGAGAGAAGGAAGGAAGGAAGGAAAGGGGTAAGGAGGGGTGACGAAAAGAAGGAGGAAGGAGGGGTGAGGAAAAGAGGAAGGAAAGGAGTAAGGAGGGAGGGAGGAAAAGAGGAAGGAAGTAAGGAGAGAAGGAAGGAGGAAGGAGCAAAGAAAGAGGGAAGGAAGGGGGGAACAATGAGTTTGACCCTCCTGGTTTAGAGAGTCTGAAATGTCCGAACACCACGAAGCTTTTTATTAATGAACGTCTCGTCTCTCTCAGGAGTCGCTGTCGTCCCGGCTGGCTGAGAAGGATCAGACGATGGAGCAGTGGAGGAAGGAGAGAGACACTCTGGTCGCTGCTCTGGAGGTTCAGCTGCAGAAGCTTCTCAGCAGCCAGGCGGAGAAAGACAAGCAGCAGGTAGAGAACGGACTCTGACAGATGTTAAACATGAGGCCCGTGGGCCAGAACTGGCCCGCTGAGGGGTCCGATCCGGCCCACTTTCCTTCCTGTCTTTTTTCCTTCCTTCCTTCCTTCCTTCCTTCCTTCCTTCCTTCCTTCCTTCCTTCCTTCCTTCCTTCCGCCCTCCCTCCCTCCCTTCCCTCCCTTTCCGTCCTTCCTTCCATATGTCCTTCCTTCTTTCCTTCCTCCTGTCCTTCCTCCTTTCTTTCTTTCTTTTTTCCTTCTTTCCTTCCTTCCTACCTTTCTTCCCTCCTTTCATCTGTCCTTCCTTCCTTCCTCCCTTTCTTTTTTCCTTCTTTCCTTCCTTTGTTTCCTTCCATCTTTCCTTCCTTTCTCCCTTCCTTCCATCTGTCCTTCCTTCCTTCCTTCCTCCCTTTCTACCTTACTTCCATCTGTCCTTCCTTCCTTCCTTCCTTCCTTCCCTTCTTCCCTCCTTCCTTCCTTCCTTCCTGTCTTCTTTTCCTTCTTTCCTTCCTTCCTTCCTCTTCCCTTCTTCCCTCCTTCCTTCCATCTTTTTAATGATCCGGCCGACATGACATCATATATGTGGCCCTTGAATGAAAATGAGTTTGACCCTCCTGCTATAAATCCTATCCAGTTATAACGAGGAAGATTGATTTGAGGGTGAAGAAGGAGGAGAAGAAGAAGAAGAGATTAGGTAGCTGTTGTAATAATAAAATAAAGATAATCTATATTTGAGATGTGCTGATATTACACCCTTCATGCGTCTTTAGGTTTTAATGGACTATTCAATTTACAGACTACAATTATATACAGACATATTTTGCATTATTTGTGCAGATTCATCATTAAATCAAAAAAAAAATTCCATCATTAAATACGTTTTTTAAAAAGTCTTTAAATTACAGTAAGAGTATTTTAGTGTTTTTGAAGATTTTTCGTGATCTACAAAGTTGGTGCCCAAAACTGTATTTATCCATCCATCCTTTACTTACTTACTTCCTCCCTACCTCCCTCCCTTCCATCTATCATTCCTTCCTTCTGTCCTTCCTCCCTCCCTTTCTTCCTTCCTTCCTTCCAACTGTCCTTCCTCCCTTCCATCTATCCTTCCTTCCTTCTGTCCTTCCTCCCTCCCTTTCTTCCTTCCTTCCTTCCAACTGTCCTTCCTTCCTTCCTTCCTTCTGTGCTTCCTTCCTCCCTTTCCTTCTTTCTTTTTTCCTTCCTTTCTTCCTTACTTCCTTCTGCCCTTCCTCTCTTTTTTCTTTCTTTTTTCCATCCTTCCTTCCTTCATGTGTTCTTTTCCATCCTTTACTTTCCTTGCTTGCAGTATTTAAAGCAGATGCTCAAACAAAAACACTGAAAAATCGCTTTTTAAAAAAAAAAAAGGAATTAACATTTATGAGCAATTTTATCTGATTTAAATTAAATGTACAGTAAAGGTCCGTCCACACTGAGAACGATGACTATAAATGTATAGTTTGCATCTATATTGGGAGAATTCACATACTGGTGTATTGGTGAGCCATTTTCATCTCTCCTTCTCTCCTTCTCTCCTTCTCTCCTTCTCTCCTTCTCTCCTTCTCTCATTCTTGGGTGAAAATCCTAAAATCAAAAGAAGGTAAAGAGAGAAAATGTCACAGATCTTAAAAGTGTAAACATTTTATATTTTTTCTTTCAGGGCGTGGACAGCGGCCGTGTGGCAGAACTTGAGTCGGCTCTGGCGGAGTTGGAGACGGAGATCTTACGGCTGAAAGAAGAGCTGAAGACTGCCATCACCAAACAGGTGGAGACGCCCGTACAGGTGAGACTCCGCCCTCTAATCTGACCTGGTTTCATGCTTCATAAAGATCAGCTGCTTCAGTTTATGTCTCTTAGGATAAATGACAGTAGTTATATTTCCATGTTGGATCAAGATATCTAAATTAAATCTATCAGAAGGTTTTTATAATTAAATTAATGTGAAAACACCTGAACTGTATTTACACAGGAAGGAAGGAGAGACTTAGATACCTTCAATGAGCTGAGCCTTATATACCTTATTATATTATAATGACTTAACCCCCCTGTTGTCCTCGAGTCAAGGTAGGAAGGGAAGAAGGAAGGAAGGGAGGGAGGAAGGAAGGAAAGGAGGGAGTAAGAAGGAGGAAGTATGGAAGGGAGAAAAGAAGGAAGGAAAGGATGGAAGGGAGGAAGAAGGGAGGAAGGACGGAGGAAAGAAGGAATAAAGGAAGGGAGGAAGGAAGAAGGAAGGAAGGGAGGGAGGAGGAAGGAAAGGACGAAGGAAGGGGAAGATGGAAGGAAGGATAGAAGGAAGGAAAGGAGGAAGGAAGGAAAGGAGGAAGAAGGAAGGAAGGACGGAGGAAAGAAGGAATAAAGGAAGGTGGGAGGGAGGGAGGAAACAAGGAAGGAGGGAGGGAGAAAGGAAAAGAGGAAGGGAGGAAGGAAGGAGGGAAGGATGAAGGAAGAGAGGAACAAGGAAAGGAGGGAGTGAGGAAGGAGGGAAGGAAAGAAGGGAGGAAGAAGGACAGGTGGGAGGGAGAGAGGAGGGAAGGAAAGAAGGAAGGAGGGAAGGAAAAAAGGAGGGAGGGATGAAGGAAGGAAGGGAGGAAAGAAGGAACAGTCAAAACGAGACGGGGTCAATTTGACCGGGAGGACGACACAAAAGGTTAAAAGTTGCATGTTATAACTTAACGTAAAGGTAGATAATATATAAACACACAGCTTTGGCCTTAGTGTTTTGTGCTTGAATCCAGATGTTCATGACAGCTGTGAGGTGTTTTGCTCTTTAATATTATTCAAAATTTTCATTACTGCTGTTTGTGTTTCATTTGCACTCCGCAGGTCAGTGAACCAATCAGAGCACACGACACAGATAAGAGCACAGGAGAGGTAAATATTTGGCTTTTTTCTTTTTTTCAAGCTTTTCCTCCCAATAAAATCCTCTGTGAAGATGATAAAGGAGAAGGACGTAATTCAGTCATAGTGATGATGAATGTTTTTTGCTTTTTTTTTCTGGGTCCCTCATCCTTTTGACTTCATTCATAAATTGTCCTGAGGAGGAGATCTCAGTCTTTAAAATGACTTGTATAGAGACGGAAGTCCTTTTGACACCAAAACCGTCGCCCCCTGGTGGCCTTTTGATAGAATGCAGTTTTAAGCTACTTCCGTGTTGGCCTCATTTCAGAGGACCGGAGCTCCCCGCCTGGTTTCAGCTCCAGAAACACTTTAAAAAATGCATAGCTAAATAAATCAGTGTGAGATCCTCCCACAGATCATCACTTATATCATCTTCATGTTATTTCCTCACAGAGTGAAACCATCAACAGGAAGTCAGGAGGAAGGAAAGACATCAGAGCGTCAGTCAGCAGTCAGGTGAGCTCACTTTTTACATTCTAACTACTCAAAACTTTATATTTTTTGGGGGGTTTGCACAAGAGAAGTGATTACAGGTTTTCATTTCCTCTCTATTAAGTTCAGTTTTATTGCATCTTTTAAAATTACAACACAATGAGAAGAGATTAAAGTGTTTATAATCACTATTACAGAGCTGCTGCCTGATGAGTTGTTTACTTTTTCTTTTTTTTCTGCACATTTTTCTTTCTTATCTTGCTTCTTACAAAGGAAACAACTATAACTATCTCATTTATATTCATATCACTGATTAGGATTCTTACAATAATACATAATGTGCATTATCTCAGTTTTACAGATGTGTAGCGTTGAGAGAGATAAGAGCGAGCCGAGCTGAAACAAACACAGCTGATTAACAAAAAGCATTAAATAAAAATAGTTTTAAATGTTCATAACAGAATATAATATTACTAGTCCTTCATCCTCCTTTCATAATGTGATTGTGAAGACAGCAAACTGAATTACCTGATTATTAATTCAGATTTATTAATGCCTGGATGTTATTGTCTCTACACACAGGCTCATCTATTCAGAGGTTGTGGGTTTTTTCTTCTTCATTATTTTTAATAAACTTTATTTATTGTCATCATTTCATTTAATGCATCTTGATAATGTTATATAAACTACATATTGATAGAAAATAATAACAATAGATTAACCCTTCTGCTGTCCTCGAGTCAAGGAAGGAAGGGAGGGAGGGAGGAAGAAAGAAGGAAGGAAAGGAGGGAGGAAGGAATGGAGGAAGAAGGAAGGAAGGAGGGGAGGAAGAAGGAAGGAAAGGAGGGAGGAAGGAAGCAGAGAAGGAACAAAGGAAAAGAGGGAGGAAGGAAAGAAGGAGGGAGGGAGGGATAAAGAAGGAAGGAAGGAATGGAGGAAGAAGAAAGGAAGGTGGGAAGGAAGAAGGAAGGAAGGAAAGGAGGGAGAAAGGAAAGAAGAGAGGAAGGAAGAAGAAAAGAAGGAAGGGAGGACGGAGGAAAGAAGGAAGGGATGAAGGCAGGAAAAAGGAAGGGAGGGATGAAGGAGGGAAGAAAGGGAGGAAAGAAAGAAGGAGGGAGGTAAGGAAGGAAGGACAGAAGGAACAGTCAAAACAGACGGGGTCCATTTGACCCGGGGAGAACGACACAAAGGTTAATATTAGTTAAAGGAAATCAATGATTAGTTACAGTACAGATTTGAATTGTTACGGTATATAGTAATAGCAGCTTTATAATCATTATATTGAGAGTTAAACTACATTTAGATAACACTCCTTGAGGTATAAAAACATTTAAGACAATTAAAAACAATTTAAGACATTCAACAAACAGTCATCAATGAGGGCAGTTAAGTGCAAACCCAGCAGACAGCAGCTTTACTTTGTTATAACAGTCAAATGTAAATAATTAAAACTATTTTAAGCAAATTATAAAGGATGCAGTGATTGTTAAATTGATAAAAAAAAAAAAATACAATTAAGTGTGAAAAAATAAGTAAATAAAAAAATAAATAAAAGTAAAAATAAAATAAAAACAAAAAGGATATATAAAATAAATAAATAAATAATAAAATAAAAATAAATAAATAATAATGATAATTAAACAGAAATACAGTAGATAAAAATAAATACAATTAACTGTTTAAAAAAAGTAAATAAAAAAAATAAAAAGATTAAAATAAAAAAGATATATCAAATAAATACAATTAACTGTGAAAAAAATAAAAAAATAAAAATGTAAGTAAAAATTAAAATCAAACAAAATAATAAATAAAATAATAAAAAATAAATAATAATACATTAAAAATAAATTACAAATAATAAAATAAAAATAAATAAATTTAAAAAATAATAAATTAAAAATAAATAAATCCTCAGATAAGGCAGATACTTTAAAAAAAAAAACTGTTGACCTTAAGCATAAAGCAAGCGGACTTTCAAATATGAAATAAAATCAAAGTTGAATTCATTTCAGAGGTTTTTACAGATACTTTCAGCACACTGTATCAGGCATGACTTCAGCCCAACACACAACTTCCCTCTTGAGTTAAAGTCCACTCAACCTTTTAAATCATGTGCCGGTCCGCAGGGCTCCACTGGCTATCCATCCGTGCTGGACTCCTCTGAGATCTCCACCGATAACGGCCGAACGAGTCGCTTCCCTCGGCCCGAGCTGGAGATCTCCTTCAGCCCCCTGCAGCCCAACCGCATGGCGCTGCGACGCCAAGGAGAGGAGAACGCCGTCACGGTCAAGATCACACGCTCGGCACGCAAGAGGAAGAGCGGAGAGATGGAGAAGGTAAGGAGCCAAAGGAAGGCTTTTCATTTAACACATCTTATATAACATGTTAAATATATCGGTCACTAAATTGCTAAATGTGTGCAAATGATGTAATTCATTGTGCAAACTGCAGTGATACTAAAGTGGCATCAAACCGTTTGGTAGATCTGTAACTATAGAAACGTTATCTCCTCTCAGTTTATTTAACCCTTGTGTCGTCCTCCCGTCTGTTTTGACTATTTCTTCCCTTCCTCCCTTCCTTCCTTTCTTCCGTCTTTCCTTCCTTCCTCCATCCCCCTTTCTTCCTTCCTTCTGTCCATCCTTCCTCCCTCCCTCCTTTTTTCTTCACTCCTTCCTTCCTTCCTTTCTTTCCTTCCTCCCTTCTTTCTTTCTTTCTTTCTTCTTTCCTCCTTTTCTCTTTCTTTCTTTCTTTCTTCTTTCCTCCTTTTCTCTTTCTTTCCTCCTCCCTACCTTCCTTCTTTCCTCCTGTCCTTCTTTCCTTCCTTCTTCCTCCCTTCCATCCTCCCTTCCTCCCTCCTTTCCTTCCTTCTTCCATCCTTTCCTTCCTCCCTCCTTTCCTTTCTTCCTCCCTTCCCTCCTTCCTTCCTCCCTCCTTTCCTTCCTTCTTTCCTCCCTCCTTTCCTTCTTTCTTCCTCCCTCCCTTCCCTCCTTACTTCCTCCCTTCTTTCCTTCCTCCCTCCCTTCCCTCCTTCCTTCCTCCCTCCCTTCCCTCCTTACTTCCTCCCTTCCTTCGTTGACTCTAGGACAACTGGAGGGTTAAAATAAATCCTCCCTCGATGAATTTAACAGTAACAAATTCTCAGCCTGAACCTTCATATATTGGCTTTTTTCCCCCCAATTACTTCCAGAGATGTGTTTTTCACTTCTTTACACCAAATGTCAGAGTGAAAACCTTTCCGTCGGTCGCCGTCTATCCAGCGTCAGTAGTGCAGAGTTGAGTTAACGCTCCCTGGGAACGGAGCGACAGCAGCTGAAATGGCAGTTTGTAAATTTGGCATTTCTACATCTGTACGTAGCCGACTCAAACGGTGGCGATGTGGTAATTAGTTTGGCATTTCAAGTAATTGTCGGGTTTTGTTTTTTTTTATCCTGTAGTGGAGAACCGTTACAACCTCTTTTACATGTTTAATAAAGTAAGAAAATACAGTAAATATAAAGTAGAGATTGTTTATATCTTATCAAGTATGTTTGACACATCTGGAACTTCACTTTAACAAAAACACAAGTATTCAGGAACCAATCGTTAGTTGCATCCATAGACTGTATATATAATGGACGTAACATCCGTGACGTCACCCATTGGTTTGTGGACTGCTGCTCGGAGGCCAATAGTTTCGGATCTGAGCAGCGCCATCTTGAAAATTTCCGGTGCATGCTGGGAAAAAATAAAAACAGGGATTTTACTTATATGGGCATCAGGAGGAGTATGAGGCGCCCTCCTGAACCTGTGAACCAATCAACCTGTCAATCACGACGTAGCCACGCCCTAATGCATACCCTGCTTTATCGTCACATATAAAATCAGGGAGGCCAAAATGTCCCAAATGAACATCATACTGCATTGAAGAAGGCTTTAAACTAGCGATTGAGACCATAAACACATTTGAAAACGTTTACTGAGGTTAGAAGTCAAGTGAGAAGTTGGTGAATTCTCCATTGACTTGTATAGAGACGGAAGTCCTTTTGACACCAAAATGGTCGCCCCCTGGTGGCCTTTTGATAGAATGCAGTTTTAAGTTACTTCCGCGTTGGCATCATTTCAGAGGACCAGAACTCCCCCGCCTGGGTTGAACAGGTTTACTGGAAAGTCATTAAATGCAGCAGAAGAGACGCACTTGTGTTAATTTGTTTGTTTTGACTAGTTCAGGGGAAGTAGGTTAATGCCTCTGTTACGTTTGACTCCCATAAGCATGTGATGATTAGCATGCTAATGCTAATACAAGGACGTGTATCTAACATACACAGCATGAAAACCAATTCATGTTTTTTTTCTGACCTTTTTCTGACATCTACAACAGAATGAGTCAATTATTGATAAAAACATGTTTTACAATGGAGAGATGAAATCAACAGAAAGACGAAAATATGATGAAATAGTCAAACATGGTCTGACATTTTACAGCAAAGTTATTGAACAGTAGCTCGTCTCCTATCTCGTACTTCTGTCAACACATTTCTTATTTACGGCTTTTTTTTTATCCTGTTACGTTTTTAAAAAAATGTGTTTTCCAAAGCGAGAGAGAGAGAGAGAGAGAAAGAGAGAGAGCGAGCCGTCCTTGTGAATGAGCCGTGGGACGGAGGAATTATACAAGCTGCAACCTGCTTTAACCTTTACAGACAGTGACAGACGAACATCGATGTGACGAGTGAACTGTGCCTGACCTTCTGTTCCTCCGAGCACGATGCTAGCTTAATGTGTTCACTGGGGGGAGTGTGAACATACTGTGTGTGTGTGTGTGTGTGTGTGTGTGTGTGAGCAGTGAGATCATGTGTTTGTCCTTGTAAATGGTATTTATGATGAATGAGATGGTTTTCTTTCACCCGTATGTGGTATTTATATATATATGGGTTTTATTATCCCAGCTATAAGCTTTCTCTGTGAAAGAAGCAAACATCATTACCTAATCACTTCCAATGTGTTGCACACTTCTCCACATTTAAAAGCAATCTCCGTTATAATATCACATGTTCTTCTTCCATCTTCCTTCCTTCCTTCCTCCCTCCTTTCATTTCTTCTTCCATCTCCTTTCGTTCCTTCCTCCCTCCATTCATTTCTTCTTCCATCTTCCTTTCTTCCTTCCTCCCTCCATTCATTTCTTCTTCCATCTTCCTTTCTTCCTCCCTCCTTTCTCCCTCCTTCCTTCCTTCCTCCTTGCTTCCTCCCTCCTTCCCTCCTTTCCTTTCTTCCTCCTTCCCTCCTCCCTCCCTCCTTACCTCCTTTCCTTTCTTCCTCCTTCCCTCCTCCTCCCTCCTTTCCTTCCTTCCCTTCTTCCCTCCTACTTCCCTCCTTTCCTTCCTTCCTTCCTTCCTTCCTTTCTTCCTCCCTCCTTTCATTCCTTCTTCCCTCCTTTCCTTCATCCTTCCTTCCTTCCTCCTTTCCTCCCTCCTTCCTCCCTCTTTTCCTTCCTTCCTTCCCTTCTTCCTCCCTCCTTTCATTCCTTCCTTCCTTACTCCCTCATTTCTCTCCTTCCTTCCTCCCTCCCTCCTTTCTTTCATTCTCCCTCCTTTCCTTCCTTCTTCCCTCCTTTCCTTCCTTCTTCCTCCTTTCATTCCTTCTTCCTTCCTCCCTCCCTTCCTTCCTTGACTCGAGGACAACAGGAGGGTTAAAAGCGTTCTCCATTGCACAGTAACATCACGTATCATTATTATTACAGTTTTACATTCTCGGCTGCTTGTTTTCTCATCTTGTAAACACTGAATTTCCTTTTTGTTTCTGCTCAATCCCCGAGTGGCAGCGTTGAGCTCGAGAGGTGCTGATATATATTCCTCCGTCCTTCCTTCCTTCCTTCTTCCTTCCTCCTCCCTTCTTTCTTCCTTCCTTCTTCCTCCCTCCTTTCCTTCCTTCCTTCTTTCCTCCTTCTTCCCTCTTTTCCTTCCTTCCTTCCCTTCTTCCTCCCTCCTTTCATTCCTTCCTTCCCTCCTTCCTCCTTCCTTTCCTTCTTTCATCCTTCCTTCGTCCATCCTTCCCTCCTCCCTCCCCTCCTTTCCTTCCTTCCTTCCCTTCTTCCTCCTCCTTTGATTCCTTCCTCCCTTCCTTCTTCCTTCTGTCCTTCTTTCCTTCCTCCATTCCTTCCTCCCTCCTTTCATTCCTTCCTTTCCTTCTTCCTCCCTCCTTTCATTCCTTCCTTCCTTCCCTTCTTCCTCCCTCCTTTCATTCCTTCCTTCCTTCTTCCTTCCTTCGTCCCTCCTTTCCTTCCTTCCTTTCTTCCTCTTTTCCTTCCTTCCTTCTTTCCTCCTTCTTCCCTCTTTTCCTTCCTTCCTACCCTTCTTCCTCCCTCCTTTCATTCCATCCTTCCCTCCTCCCTCCCTCCTTTCCTTCCTTCCTTCCCTTCTTCCTCCCTCCTTTGATTCCTTCCTCCCTACCTTCTTTCTTCTGTCCTTCTTTCCTTCCTCCGTTCCTTCCTCCCTCCTTTCATTCCTTCCCTCCTTCCCTTTTTCCTCCCTCCTTTCATTCTGTCCTTCCTTCCCTTCTTCCTCCCTCCTTTCATTCCTTCCTTCCTTCTTCCTTCCTTCGTCCCTCCTTTCCTTCCTTCCTTTCTTCCTCCTTTCTTTCCTCCCTCCCTCCCTTCCTTCCTTGACTCGAGGGACAACAGGAGGGTTAGTTTGCTAATGATGAGGTAACTTTAGTAGCGAAGGCAATGCGAGTCATATCGGAAGTAACCAATGTTGTGCATGGTGAACCAGAATGATGAAAGTATGATGTAAAGATAAATAAAGGAGACTTTGTATTACGTTGATAGTCACGGTCGAGATGAACTTGATGATTTCAGAAATGCTGTAATCAGACAGACGAGGGGACGAGAGGAAGTGATTTCATGCTGTGTAAATGCAAACATTTGACTTGCAGACTGCAGTTTTTGTTTAGTGTGTATTTCAAAAAGCGCTCAAAGAAAAAACATCAGCAGGTTTTTATATGAACTTTGTCATCGCAACGTCTTCGATTCCTCACGATTCGGTTTCGTCTATTGCTCGTCAAAACTTACTATAGAGACAGATCACAACCCTCCTGTTGTCCTCGAGTCAAGGAAGGAAGGGAGGGACGAAAGAAGGGAGGAAGAAGGAAGGAAGGGAGGAAAAGAGGGAGGGAGGAGGGAAGGAAGGAAAGATGGAAGGAATGAAGGTAGGACGGGAGGGAGGAAAGAAGGAAGGAGGGAGGGGGGGAGAAAGGTAAATAGGAAGGGAGTAAGGAAGGAAAGAAGGACATAGCAAAGAAGGAAGGAGGGAAGGGGGGAGGAAAGTAAGAGGGAAGAAGGAGGGAAGGAAGAGAGGAAAGGAGGAAGGAAGGGAGGAAGAAGGAAGGAAAGGAGGAAGAAGGAAGGAAAAGAGGGAGGGAGGAAGGAAGAAGGAAGGAAAAGAGGAAGGAAGGAAGGAAGGTGTGTCATTTTTACAGACTTTTTCTCTTTTTAAATGCTCAGTTTTTTTTTTGGTTTGGCAGCTTATAAACAGTCCATCCCACTACACAGCAGCTTTTAGTCATGTCCTAGCAGACAGACATTACAACTAGGCAGGTTCACTCAATACAGGAAGTCAAAAGAGAGCTTATAAAAATCAGTTCTTGGTTTTTTTTTCACCCTGTTGGTCGTCCATCCCACTACACAGCAGCTTTTAGGCATGTTTCTCACATTTGCTGCAGAAAGAAGTGACAACGAAGCAGTTTCACTCAATAGAGAGCGATGAATAGTCTTCATGTCTGCTGTAGGCGTGAATTCACCTTCCTGTCGTCCTCCCGGGTCAAATTGACCCCGACTGTTTTGACTGTTCTTCTTTCCTCCTTCCTTCCTTCCTTCCGTCTGTCCTTCCTCCCTCCCTCCTTCTCTCTTTCTTTCCTTCCTCTGTTTCCTCCCATCCTTCCTTCCTTCCTTCCTCCCTCCCTCCTTCTTTCCTTCCCTCCTTCCTTCCTTTCCTCCTTCCCTTCTCCCCTCCCTCCTTCTCTCTTTCTTTCCTCCCCTACCTTCCTCCCTTCCTTCTTTTCTCTGTCCTTCTTTCTTTCCTTACTCCCTTCCTCTTTTCTTTTTCTCCTCCTTCTTTTCTTTCCTCCAAGCTGCTAAAATATACAAGTGGCTGGTAGATTGATTCTTTCTTTCCTCCCCTTTCTTCCTTCCGTCTGTCCTTCCTTCCTCCTCCCTCCTTTCCTCCTTCCCTTCCTCCTCTTTCCTTCTCTCTTTCTTTCCTCCCCTACCTTCCCCCCTTCCTTCTTTGCTCTGTCCTTCTCTCCTCCCTTCCTTCCTTCCTATCTGTCCTTCCTCCCTCCCTCCTCTCTTTCTTTCCTTCCTGTTTCCTCCCTCCCTTCCTCCCTCCCTCCTTTGCTCCCTTCCTCCCTCCCTCCCTCCTTCTCTCTTTCTTTCTCTCCCCCTACCTTCCTCCCTTCCTTCTTTGCTCTGTCCACAGAAAACCACACATGGAAGTAAAAAAACAGTTTCATTTAAAGGTATACAGCTTTTTATGACAGATGTTTAAATCACAGAGTAGCTAACCTGTATTCATCTGTAAAAGGAGCCTGAATGAGAAATGATTACATGTCTGTGTTATTTCAACAGACTGTGCTCGCCCGTATCAGCTGTGAAAAGTATCATGCTAGCTTGTTATATGCTGCAGTTTCTATACAGCTGTGTTATCTTTACTGAAGTGTGTATAAATCAGCCTTTGCATTCATCTCTTTCTTTCCTCTGTCCTTCTTTCCTTCCTCCCTCCCTCCTTCCTCCCTCCTTCCTTTCCTTCCTTCTTCCTTCCTTTCTCCTTCCTTCCTTCCTCCTTCCTTCCTTCCTCCCTCTTATCCTCCCTCCTTTCCTTCCTTCTTCCTCCCTCCTTCACCCCTCCTTTCCTTCCTTTCTCCCTCCTCTCCTTCCTTCCTTCTTCCTTCCTTCCTCCCTCCTTTCCTTCCTTCTTCCTTCCTTTTCTCCTCCTCTCCTTCCTTCCTTCTTCCTTCCTCCCTTCCTCCTCCCTCCCTCCTTTCTTCTTCCTTTCCTTCCTTCCTCCCTCCTTTCCTCTTCCCTCCTTTCCTTCCTTCCTTCCTCCCTCCTTTCCTTCTTCCTTTCCTTCCTTCCTCCCTCCCTTTCCTTCTTCCTCCTTTCTTTCCTCCTTTCTTTCCTTCTTCCTTCCTTCGTCCTTCCTTAGGGAGTAAGGAAGGAAGGACAGAGCAAAGAAGGAAGGGAGGAAGGTAGGGGGAGGAAAGGAAAGAAAGAAGGAGGGGAGGAAGGAAGGAAGGGACAGACGGAAGGATGGAAGGGAGGAAAGAAAGAATCTACCTTCCACTTGTATATTTGAGCAGCATTTAGCTGGTGGTTTGGCACTAATTTTATGCCCCAATAGCCACAAAACAACAATTAACATCTTTCACTTTTCATTCCAAGAAAGCCCTATCCTGCAGAGTTGTCACATCTGTTAGGTTGAATTAGGAGCATATTAAAACCCCCCCTGGTGAAATATGACAGCCCCAAATATACAAGCATAAGCCTGTTGTCATCCACAGTGAGCACATGTCACATACACGAGTTTCCCTCCTGCTCTATAACAGTGTTTAGCGCCTCTTCCCTCGTTGTTTAAAGGTTGTGTTTACGGTGTGGTCCCATCCTGGTGCAGGTTGGCAGATATACATCAGTTTGACGCCCTTGCTCAGGGACTATGTTGACAGCAATTTTCACACGTTGAATAATAACAACAACAACAACAGCAGCAAGCCCTCCCTGAATAACTTTTTTGGCACCTACGGCAAGTGGTATGAAATGGAAGGCAGACTTTTATGATATTTGGCAAAAATAATAAAGCTGACAAAGCTTTGACTCTTGTAAAGGAAACTTTTTTGAAGTTATATAGCAAATAAAGACAAAAAAAGACCATTGATAGAAGAAATGTGTTGATATGTGTCATCACATCATGGAGAAAACATTGTGAATGGCTCAATGTCTGTTCCAGTATCGCATATCTCTCTAAACAAGAGCTATTTTTTCAAATTGACCCCGTCTGTTTTGACTATTACTTCTTTCCTCCTCCCTCCTCTCCTCTCTCTTCTTTCCTCCCTCCATCTTTCCTTCTTCCCTCCTTCCTCCCTCCTTTCCTTCCTTCTTCTTTCCTTCTTCCTTCCCTTCCTTCCTTCCTTCCCCCCTCCTTTCCTTCCATCTTCCTTCCTTCCTCCCTCCTTCTCTCTTTCCTTCTTCCCTCCATCTTTCCTTCTTTCCTCCTTCCTCCCTCCTTTCCTTCCTTCTTCCTTCCTTCCTTCCTTCCTTCCTCCCTCCTTTCTTTCCTTCCTTTCCTTCTTCCTCCGTCCTTTCTTTCCTTCCTTTCCTTCTTCCTCCGTCCTTTCTTTCCTTCCTTCCTTCCTCCCTTCCTCCCTCCTTTCTATCCTTCTTCCTTCCTTCCTCCCTCCTTCCTCCCTCTTTTCTTTACTTCCTTTCCTTCTTCCTCCCTCCTTTCCTTCCCTCTTCCTTCCTTCCTGCCCCCTTTCTTCCCTCCTTCCTCCCTCCTTTCTTTGGGGTTACATCACCACAATAAATGCTGTTAGCCTTGTCCTCTGTGTGGTAGCTTTAACATTTAATAGCCATGGAGTTATAACATATTAAAGGAGTCTGAAAAGCAAATGTGAAAAGAAGGATTCATTATAAGTAAGGCAACACTAGAAATAGGATATAATAAATTAAAATCAAATAAATTCACTATAAAATAGAGTGGGTAAAACACATTTTGGTTAGATATCTAGCCCTCTTTGTATGTCAGTATATGCATCAAATCTAGTTACCAGTAATGGTCACAATTAACTGTTATTTGATTATCTATTTGTTTTAAAAAGTCACTTCTGCAGGTCCAAAGAAAGATGACAAATATAGATATTTAACGAATTTTGTGAATGAGCCAAACGTGTAATTGGTTTCATTAATGTGCTGAATGTAGCTGCTACTCATAAGACTTGCAGCAGCATGAAGGACACACAGTACATGTTCCCCTCTTTAATATTTTAAAACTGTCAGTGGCAAGAACCGTATGAAGATGTGTTACCAATGTGCCTACATGCTCTGACAAAAAGCTCATTAGCTGGAACATATTAGACCACGTTCAATGTAGTAAAACCTCCTCCAGTGTAACTAGCAGTGGGAGTGCTTATACTGGGATGAAAGCTCTGCAGAGAAACTCCAAAGTAATTCCTCTAATTACTGCAGTTCTTCTGACTGGAGTTAGTTCAAGAGAGAGAGAACTGGAAATTAACCAGAGTGGCAGGCAGTGTAATGAAACGCCCACAAAAGGATTTAATAGGCTTTTTCTATACATATGTGTTGGTTTGACTTGGCGTGTGAGCAAAGCACCAGCAGGGATTTTACATCTTTTTACAGGCCTACCAGCTTTGCAGGTGTGTCTTTAACTGATGACGCACTTGTCTTGAGTTGAAAAGCAGCAGGTTGCAGCCTATACATCATGACTGTGACCGTAGTCAAAGTCATGGCTGTAAAACAGTAGATAAACACTTTTAATTTCCTATAAATTCTTTGCAATAAAAGTCCCCCCCAGTAATTTTGTTGTTTAATAGCTTTTAATGTGAAGCAGCAGCAGCAGGAAATCATCTGCAGTAACTTAAAACAGCCTCGATACAGCTGAAAGCGATCAGGAAACTGTAAGATGAAGCAGATATCTGAAACATAGGAGAGAATCTAAACTTCAAACCAGGGAGAAGGGGGGTCGAGACAGGTTGGGTACGGTCGGTGAGATGTCACCACAGCCTGTTTTGAGGCGGGTACGGTGCATTTTGGCTCGACTCGATTGGGAACAACTCGGCACGGTCAAAAGTGCCAATGGAAAAAAACCTCTATTGGTGTTTCTGTTGGGGAAGAGCTCATCAGATCATTTTTTATTTTGGCTCATTCGACAATTATGAACATGAACGCATCCGTCTTTAAAACAAAAAAAACACTTAAACCAGAAGATAGGAGAGCCAGACAATTTATCTGTGGTTTAAAACGATATTTTTGGATGTAAAAACCCAAATGTGTCAAGAGTCTTTCAATTGAGTCTCCAAGCAGCGGAATGAAAGGAACACCTGAGATTTGGATTGCCATTCATGAAAAAGCTCTTTTTCAACATGAAAAAAACGATTTCCGATTTCCGTCTGACTTTTCTGACTCTAACCAAAACATCTATTCATGCTGCTGCAATAACCCAATTTCCACTTGGAAAGCGGTGAAGTTGACCTCATCTGAACATATACCAAAAACATGATAGAGAGGGAGTTTTCAAGTGTCAAGAGCCCCGAAGGTTACAAGAGTGTAAACACAACAATGAACCCGTCAGCCATCATAAAGTATGAGGACAAAAAAACAGATTCTAGAAACATTTTGTACCCAGGAGCAGAAAAGTGGAGGCAATAAGATGTTAGAGAACAACAGAGGAAGGTGAGTTTTCAACTAAAAGAGAAATGGGACAAAATAAATGGAGGGGGGAAAGAGTGCTGAGGGAGGTAGTGGCGGCACAAAAAGAATAAATTGGGAGAGATCAGTTAAAGGTTAGAGGGAGCAATTGCCAGCCAGGGGAGGAATAAAGTGAAATGAAACAAGACAGAGAGGACGGACGGACGGACAAAAAGAAAAAGCAGATAAAAAGAATTCAGCAATGGAGTGAAGAGGAGGAAATATGGAAGAAAAGAGGACAAATCAGGGAGAAGAGGAGGATAAAAGTGGCTAGCAAGCCAAGTCAAGGCGGAGATGGAGAGGGGGGGAAGGGGGCTTAGATGGCAAGATGAAAGAAGATGAATTGTGGGTATGAGTGGAGAGAATTTAAAAGCAATGGATGAGGGTGAAAACAGCAGAAGAAGAAAGTGACACATCAGTTGCAGTTGAAGATAGAAAGTTTAGATCTGAGCTGAGAGTCCAACTGTGCAGCCTGTATTTAATATACACATAGATTAACTTGACGTCTCCCTTCATGTTCCCCTTTCTTTATCTCACACAGGCACATTTTGAGATGTAGATGTGTATACTTACTGTACCACTGGAAACCCACTGACTTGTCTTATTGTCAGTGGAGAGTGTACACTATAATTTATTAACTGTCAAACACATGGTGCTACGTTGCCTTTAACGTTAAAATAAAAACATAGCCAATTTACTTGTAAACTTCAATGCAAACCCAACAAACATGAAGGTGCATTGACGTATTGCTCAGTCACATTCATGCAAGTAAAAGTCTGCAGATACTTTGGCTGCTTGCGTCACTGCATGTAAACATAAAAACCACGCAGTTAAAAAGTGACACAGCCTATACTTACTGAAATGTGCCATCCCCCCTTTCACACAGCCTGTAATGGGTCACCACAAGCTCTCACTCCCCACCCCCTCCCCAAACCAACCATCCTCCCACCTCCAGTTACACAGCCTATAATAGAGGCTTTCCACTTCCATCGCAAAAACTTCCAACGCCATCATATGTCATCGAGGAGACCCATTGGAGAAAAAGATGCATGGAAATTACTGCTAAATACACACTGTAACAGCCAGGCAAAGACAAAAGTGCTATTCTGATGGGTTGTGTTTTTAACCCGAGGGAGGTCTTGTGTTTGGAAATGTTTTTAACTTGCGTCACCGGTTGTGGTGGAGTATTATGGCAGGATAAGAATCCTTCTTAAACCCTGTGCTGAAACTATAAGTATTCGCTGTCAATAATAAACGATTATTAGTTACAGACTTGACATTTAACTGTTGATTGTTGGAAAAGAACATTCATGATAATTGCATGTGGTCCCGGAATATTTTAAAAGCCCTGTTATGTGATATTTCTGATATTGGCATAGAAGGGACTCCGCATAATGTTTTAAGGGTCACTCGTACTGCAGGAAACCTTATGAATAACAAACTAAAGTGCGCACAACTTGACCGGCAATAGTGGCATGTAGATGAAGTTAGCAACCAGCTGGAGAAGAGGAACATAACAGCTAAATAGTCGGATATTTATGCGGTTTTCCCTTAGGTCGGAGCTGGGATTGACGTCACACCGAGTTCAAAATATTCCAGTTCAAGAAGTCAGAAGACCAGTTCTAACCAGGTTAACCATTGATAGCAATGCCAGTTCATGAAAACGACAGATTTTAAATGAGACACAAATAAGAAGGAAGTGTTACTAAACAGGATATTACTACAGCTTTTGTTACGAAACTTCTCTCAAAGAGCCACAGAGTCGTTGAAGTTTCCAGTGTTCATTCGTCTTGCAGCAAGGAGACAAGTTATATACAGCAGTACAGAGTTGTCTGACTAAACACATGAAGCAATAACTCTTTTATAGTCTTAATATATGAGGCTGTGACAGGCGTCCTTTCGATTTACGACATATGCAGTCATACTATATTTAATAACGGGAAACACCAGCTGGTCCTGTGACGAAACATACATTTCGGTACTTTTCCAATCTTGATAAGAGGAAGTTCATACATAGGTCAAACAGTCCCAACAGAGTACAGATTGTTAAGCAGTGAGTTCACACGTAGTGCAGGCGGTGCTTTCGTAAGTGTGACAGACATATCAAACATAATAATAGCAATATTTTTTCAGCAGCTTTTACACTATTGATGCACGAAGCAGTCATCTTGGATTTTGATCAAAGTCGGGGCTGATGAGGTTCTTTGATATTCCGAGTCGGAAATGTCTGACTCCATGTCTGGAGTCAGTGGGGACCAGGCGGGGAGTTCCGGTCCTCTGAAATGAGGCCAACGCGGAAGTAACTTAGAACTGCATTCTATCAAAACGCCACCAGGGGGCGACCGTTTTGGTGTCAAAAGGACTTCCGTCTCTATACAAGTCAATGGAGAATTCACCAACTTCTCACTTGATTTCTAACCTCAGTAAACGTTTTCAAAATGTGTTTATGGTCTCAATCGCTAGTTTAAAGCCTTCTTCAATGCAGTATGATGTTCATTTGGGACATTTTGGCCTCCCTGATTTTATATGTGACGATAAAGCAGGGTATGCATTAGGGCGTGGCTACGTCGTGATTGACAGGTTGATTGGTTCACAGGTTCAGGAGGGCGCCTCATGCCCCTCCTGATGCCCATATAAGTAGAATCCGTGTTTTTATTTTTCCCAGCATGCACCTGAAATTTTCAAGATGGCGCTGCTCAGATCCGATACTATTGGCCTCCGAGCAGCAGTCCACAAACCAATGGGTGACGTCACGGTTGTTACGTCCATTTCTTATATACAGTCTATGGTGGGGACCATACCAGAGCTAAAATGAGGGTTAATGTTGTTAAGTTATAAGATTCAAATGCCAAAGAATCTAACATTGTTAATATTGTGTTGGTGGTGGAGGACATTTATTTAGTTGGCTGAAATACAGATACCTGGCATGTATTGATATCACAGGAATGATTTCCAGTCTGCCAAAAAAAAACAAACAAACCCAATCCTCCAAGCTACTCACAATCAGTGTTGCTTTAGGAGAGAAGACGTGCAGTATGTTTTTTATAGCATCTGAAATTGACCCTTAAAGCATATCTCTGTCTCATCCCTTCAATCAGTCTCTCTCTCTGAGGGTCATGTCTGGCAGCAGCCTCTCCTTGATCCAGCAGGGAGGCAGCAGGTTAGATTAATGGGCCGACTCTTAATCGAGCCTCACAGAGGTCAGGGAGAGAGTGAGAGTCAGAGAACGACTCCCTGATTTCCTCAGAGCTTCCAGCTTTAGAATTGCAGATTTGTATTTCTTTTCAGCTCAGTCGACTGAAAACAACAAACTAATCCATCTCCTTCAGTTTAACTCTTCAGCTCTTCATTACTTGGATAGAGTATTTACAGTGTTTTATGTGTTTGGCTTCGGTCGCGATGCTCTAAGACGGATGTGGAATAAAACAGTAACTGACGAGGAGAATATAATGCATCAAATAAAGTTATGCTGTCATGGAGCTGAAATGGATTTTCTTTTAATACTTTTTGAGCCAAGTGGTTACACTTAGGCAATTTTTGTTTTTTAAATCAATCAATCAAACTTAATCTAATATAGCAGCTTTCATACAGGTTAATGTTGTTCAAAGTGCTTCACAGTTGTTGACTTTCAATGTTCTTCTCTCTCTTATCCTTCCTCTCTCTCCTCTCTACCCCAACTGGTCGAGGCAGATGTTCTCCCACTTTGAGTCTGGTTCTGAGGATTATTCCTGTTAAAAGAGAGTTTTTTTTCTTGCCACTGTCGCTAAGTGCTTGCTCATGTGGGAATGTTGGGTCTCTTTAAAATTAAAACCTGAAGAGTTCGGTTTAGACCTGCTCTATGTGTAAAGTGCCTTGAGATGACTTTGTTTGCTGCTGCAACAGTGATTTTAATGTAATAGTAGTTCTAATATGAGACCATTAACTGGACTGCTGGGCATCACATGACAACAATTCCCTAAACTAATCCTCAAGAATACACTTCAAACCAAAATTCAGCATGAGAGCAAGGTAAAAACTTTCACTGCTGCATATACAGTAGGGTCCCAAAGTCAAAGACCACTTTCCCATTCACTTGAATAGTAAAGTGGTCACATGTTGGCCTCTGCTTTAACTATTATTAATTCCAACAGTCTCATTTAGCAGAGCAAATTCATAGAGGAGCTCTCTTTTCAATTTAAACCTGTTCAGTGTGCAATAGAGAGATCATCCTTCAGCTGAAGTACCAGGACTCAAGCATCTCTCCTCTACTCTGCCCAATTATACTAAATCTGTCGGGGGTTCATGGTTCATCAAGTCCGATGGTTTGGGGGTCACAGTTAAGTGGGTTTTCTGTAAAGTCGGGAATAGAAGGGAAATGAAGAGAGATCGCATTTATTCAGATTTTAATTTGACAACTTATGCAACCTGCTTATTCCTCCTGCTTATTTGCTAAACTACCAAAGCAAGTGTGAAGAGAAGTTTTGGGAATTGTTTAATAAATACAAAAAGGCCGATTCGATTATGAGTCAAATGAAAACACTCTGGTCAGCCTCCACTGTCTTAGATGAATGCATTTATTAAAGTTTAGGTCCCAGGAAACGGACAAAGCAAACACTCCCTAACAAAAGCTGCGTCATTGTCATCTCAGTTCCAAACCAGCCTCATTATGGCAAAGCAGCAAGAACAAAAAGATCGTAAAGAGGGGTTGTGTATGCTTTTCCTTAGTCTCCTCCAAAAGAACAAAAAAACAAATTCCAGTCAGGACAAGTTTTACAACAGTCGTATCGTAAGAAATCAGACATATCAAGGACTTCTTAATATTTACGACCGGACTGTGTGACCCTCTCTTTTACGTCAAAGGATGCCAGGCCCCATTTTGAGCAGTGATTCAGCATATCACATTTCACATTTCAGTACATTTCTTTCCTCGCTTAACCTTCTACCTCTTTATAGTTTTCGAGGTTGTGTTTAGTGGTGCATGTTTGGCATTGCGAAATACTCCCTTCAACCCTTATGGAGCACAACTGAAAAAAGTCTTATAGCCAACAGAGCGACACCAGCAGCACTTCAATCTGTAACAATGCTTCCATTTTCATGTTTTTATGGCTTCTTCACAGACACAGTGGGGATCTTCTTGTAGCTGCACATGCATACATACAGCACATATGCACAAAATGGCAAATATGTAAGCATATACTGAACGCTTACATATTAATGCCATCCCTCTGTGGCTCCAAAATGTTCCCTTTATGAACAACACAGAGAGTAAAGCCACTTATATGTATCTCTGAGAGAGCCTGTTGGTTTTGAGCATTATACATGAATGCAGCAGTGAGTGCTGAGACACTTTTGATCCAGCAAAGCTTGATGAAGAAACTCTGCAGCCCACGGTGGTACCAGTAGTAGTGCTTTACATCTAATCCAATCAGGAGTCTGAAGTATAAACTTTTAATGCCTTCTTTTAACATGATATGAAACATTAAACAAACGTCAGTACTTCTATCATGCAAGTGGCCTAGATTGGTCATGACAAGCCGGTCTACAGCCAACTGAAAAGACACATGTTGTTATTTATGTATATATATTGTTGTGTACCACTGTTATGGACAAAGAAACTACATATATTCACAAGCAGACAGCAATAATACATGGATAACTTGTTCTGTTCAGTACAAGCACAGAAGACTTTGTGCAGGAATAAAAGGCTTTATAGCAGTAGTTGCTCTGTTGCCAAGAGTTACATGAGAAGATCAATACCACACTCATATCTGCCAGATAAATATAGATGGATAGGCCCTGTTCACAGCTGCTATTATCCAATCACAAGTGGACAGCTTTAAGGACAAGTTTGAACACTTCTAAGACATATTGAGATCCAGACATTCAGAGGTGGTCCGGGCCAAATATGGTCACAATCTTCAAGTAGTGTGTATGCAAATGTATCCTGGGCCAGATTGAAGGACCGTCTACTCAACTGCAAACTCTATTTTCCGGCAGACTAGGCGCAGGAAGGGCACTGTTGCCTCTCTGTCTGTGTACCCGCCATCCAAAGCTGTGTTGTGGACATACAATGCATCGTATCTCCGACTGGGTAAAATGTAGGAGGCAGGAACTTTACAGGGACGTTCTCTCAGTCGTTGCAGACTAGGACCTTGATAGGACCCACTGGACTCTGGAGGTGACGTAATCATTCTGCAACAGTTTCAATCGTCGGATACTCGGCGTGCAACAGTTTTAATCGCGACGTTGATGATGCGACGCACCAAAAGCATAACATTTCTACCAGTACTCTTCTTCTGCTGGGTTTTAAAAATGGTGCTTACTGTTGACGTCACATCCCACTTTAAGTATATCCAATCAGCACCAAGTCAACCTCAAGCCACACCCAGGTATATTTCGGGGCTTCACGGAGAACATACCCCGAGTCAGGGACTCGTTTTGCCCCTATAAAAGTTCTGGGTTAGACATGCGCCAATGGTGATGGCCATGTAAAATTACCCCGAAGTTCCTTCAGTGGAAACGGCCCTATTGCTTTAGGCGGGAAAGGAGTTCCTGTATCGGTCCTTGTGACACATGGCTGAACCAAAGTGCTTCGCTGTCTGTCCAGTCGGTGGTGGTGAGGATGATCTGGAGTTTGTTTAGTGTCTTCCTCTCCAACAAACCATTTCAGAGGTGTCTGGTTTGCAGCCAATTACAGAGCAGGCCTTCTTAATCAGTAATCAGTTAATTAAGTCTGTTGGTGTTGTTGGCTCAAACGCTGCTCCCCCAGCAGACTGGGCAGGGGCGTCTAGTACAGCACTGACCACAACAGACTGGTGGAAGATTTCCAACATGTCAATGAAACGCGTTGAGGGAACTCAGCTTCATTAGGAAATAGAGTCTGCTCATCCCCTTTCTAATTTACAGCCTCGATCAGTCAGCAGCCATTTAGTTTAGCTTAAACAGGGGGAAGAAGGTAGACTGATTGCATCCAAAGGTAAAATCCATTTGCCAGCAACTCTAAAACTCCCTCAATAACACAAAATACACAGTTTGTTTCATTTGTACAAATACCAAAGTGAGAAGGCGACAAGTTGAAGAGTTTCTGCAAGGATTGTTTCTTTGATTGTTTCTTGTTCCTCAAGTTTACTCAAGTAGTTGTAGCTTATTATTAATGCCCTGTTGTAGAGAATTGGGGAAACAATTGACCACAACAATAAACCTTTCGTTTAAGGCTATTTTATGCAGAGGAGTAGAGTAAAAAAAAACAACATTTTCTGAAGGAATCAGAACAAGAATAATTGGTTTTCACACCCAAGTGTCGGACATTTATCAAACCTTTCTTAATTTTCCACACATTCTGCAGCAAGGCACGCTATGTGTCTGTCAATCTCAGGTGGAAGTGTTTTCCACGTCTTTAAAATCCATACTTGTAAACGAGCCTCAGCACATTATGAACATGACTCCAGGCAGCAGCTTGATCAATGGACTCTTAGTAAACAGTACAAATTGCACCAGTCAGTTTTCAGGTTGTGGCTTTGAATATTAGGACTAATGTACTATATAATGCACAAAATGTTGTATATATCAATTACAGAATAACCTGATAGCGGATTACAGGCTTGTTTTTAACCAAGTTGTTTCTTTTGCGAAGTGTCACATTTTCAGGAGGAGTAAACGACGCACAACACGTGAGGTACCCTGCTTTTATTTTTTACCTATAATCATATTTTCATTCTTCAAAAAAAAAACTCATTAGCAGTCTCATAAACAGTCTCTTCATCACAGAGTCATCACACCCTTCATCATCATTCACCACATTAGCATAGTTTTCACTTCACAGCCAAATAATTCTGCACAAACATGTCGTATCATTTGGGGAATTGATTTTATGCAGAAAGCGTCGGTATGGCAGCAGTAGGAATGTAAAATATGAACAGAACGACTCTAAATCTGCTGCTTTGAATCCCAATTTTTTTACTCACAAATCGAGGAGAAAGGGGAGAGGGAAACCTTTCTTTCCTTTTCCTCTCAAGAGACACTGAGTTGTTATTCTTTCACCTCCAGCTTCTTCACCGGCTCTCAGCCAACAGTCGATGTAGGTATGAGTTAGTTTACAGAGGATGTGATGCAGAAAAGTATGTGTTCATCCAACCATCCCTAGCATGGGTAAAGATTTGGAAAGCAGATGGTGTTTTGTGCCTTGCTCTCCCCTCTGAGCTGCACAGCGGCAACATTTACATGTATATAATCTGATTATAGTCAGTAACCAGAGTGAGGCTGCACACCAATACAGAATGATGACATGGATTTGCCATTAATTTACTTGTTTCCATGCTGCAGAGCAGACTCTTAATAGCTGAAGACGTTCCCCTTCACATTACGTTACACTGTCACAGACTCTCCCTGAAACCCTCAACAGCACATTTATTCCATGATGTGGTGATAATGAGGTATAAACCTTGCAGTACAGCGAAGGGCTACAACGTGCTCCTGTGGGACTTGACTCAAATGTTAATTGTGTGTCAGACAGAGCTTTCCACCACCGGCGTCGTCCAAACACCAAATGAGAGAAAATCCCTTTGTAGGAATGGTGGTTCAGACTGTAGAATTCAAATGGTGCATTGAATCTTTTAACTTTCCTGTTGTCCTCGAGTTGAGGAAGGAAGGGAGGAAGAAGGAAGGATGGAAGGGAGGGAGAAGGAAGCAAAGGAGGAAGAAGGAAGGAAAGGAGGGAGGGAGGGAGGAAGGAAAGAAGGGAGGAAGGAAGGAATGAAAAGAGGGAGGAAGGAATGGAGGAAAGGAAAGAAGGAAGGGGGGAAGGAAAGGAAGGACGAGGAAGGAAGGTAGGAGGGAGGGAGGAAAGAAGGAAGGAGGGAGGGAGAAAGGAAAAGATGAAGGAAGGACAGAGGAAAGAAGGAAGGAAGGAAGGAAGGAGGGATGGAAAGAAGGAGGGAGGGAGGAAGAAAGGGGGATGGAGGAAGGAAAGAAGGAGGGGAGGAAAGAAAGAGAAAAGGAGGGATGGAGGAAGTACAGACGGAAGGAAGGGAGGAAAGAAGGAACAGTCAAAACAGATGGGGTCTATTTGACCCGGGAGGACGACAGGAAGGTTAAGACACTTTTAATTTTTGTTGTGAGATTAGCTGAAATATTGTCTGGATCATCTCTAGTTGTTAATCAGACTGTGAACAAAGACCAGCGTACAGAAGAAGCAGCTTTGACCCAGATATCCGTTATCTGGGTATGTATTGTAGTCCCGGCGTTTTGGCTGTCACCCAAAGAGGCTAAATCATCGTCACGCAGATAGCTGCTAGGTTCTTTTCATTAATTTACCCATTAAATGCAACTCAAACAGTAAATGCATGGAGCAGAATCAGTCTGTGTTGTTTCCTGTGTTATAAGCTTGTGTCTCAATTCTTTAGATGTGGTGCAAAAGCAAACAGGAAGAGGCAAAAAGGGATTAGCCTCTCTGGTCCCAAAGCCTTTTAGATGTGAAGATCTTTCTATAAAATGTAAGAAAATCGTGAAAACTACCTTTTTATACTTTTTTTTTAAATTAATGGTGACGTCCTTGTTGTGTCTGATTAATTAATATTCAATTTAATATCATGTTTGACACAGAAAAGCTTCAAATCTCAAATCTGAGCACATTTTTGCATCAAAAAGGGGTTTAAATTATGTTCTATCATCAGAATAGTTCATCTTTTGTTGTTAACTAATCCGTTAACTGACTAATTATTCCAGCTCTACACTGATTATATTCATCTACTTTTCAGTGGATGAGAGATTCGACTATAAAACCATTATGTGTGAAAATGTCTTTTAGTGGTAGTATCAAAAAAAGACAACATAGCAGTCAGCAGTGCATGGTCAAATTAAATATGAGCTGCTGTCAGAGTCCCCTTCTTCATTTTTGTGGGTTAGAAGGAAGATATTATAAATATTATAAGGTAGCTGCACATTTCCAGCATGCACTATTGAGCAGCTTAATTGCAATGTGCTAAAAACTGCTACCGGTCATAGTTGGATGAAGTGTTTATCGGTTTAAATGCCCCTTCAGTCATTCAACTAAATTAGAAATATGCTATACATCTCACTCTGATTCTGCAACTACAAGCATAAGATCCTAAAATGTAATCAGAGTGAGGTTTTTATTTTGTTTTATGTGCTCAAACTTGATTGCATTATCATGTAATTGCTCGAGCAGAATAATTGAATTTCTCCTTCTCTCGTTGTTATATTTACACCCTGTTGACTAGAAAGTATTTAGTAAATTGTTGTACAGCTTTGGTTCGCTTTGTTGCTGCTGTTGCCACCATAGACTGTATATAAGAAATGGACGTAACATCCGCGACGTCACCCATTGGTTTGTGGACTGCTGCTCGGAGGCCAATAGTATCTGATCTGAGCAGCGCCATCTTGAACATTTCCGGTGCATGCTGGGAAAAATAAAAAACAGTGATTCTACTTATATGGGCATCAGGAGGAGCATGAGGCGCCCTCCTGAACCTGTGAACCAATCAACCTGTCAATCACGACGTAGCCACGCCCTAATGCATACCCTGCTTTATCGTCACATATAAAATCAGGGAGGCCAAAATGTCCCAAATGAACATCATACTGCATTGAAGAAGGCTTTAAACTAGCGATTGAGACCATAAATACATTTTGAAAACGTTTACTGAGGTTAGAAATCAAGTGAGAAGTTGGTGAATTCTCCATTGACTTGTATAGAGACGGAAGTCCTTTTGACACCAAAACGGTCGCCCCCTGGTGGCCTTTTGATAGAATGCAGTTTTAAGTTACTTCTGCATTGGCCTCATTTCAGAGGACCAGAACTCCCCGCCTGGTTGCCACTTAATAAAATCGAGCTTTAGCCTCTTCTTCACTCCTACAGGGGAGATCAGAGGTGAAGTTGAGCCACAGAGCTCTTGGACATTGTTGGGATTCAGTTCATCATTCGAGGACACTTGAGTGTATAACTTAGGGGTCTAAAGGTATAAATCATTATTACAGGGTCACTTGTATAGACACACTGCTCCCAAGACGAGTGAGGAGTCAATACTGGAATTACTTCCTCTCAAACAACTCGGCTTTTAAAAAGGATCCTCATGTGTGCTAACTTGATAAAATGTCATAAAGATGCAGCTGCACAGTCCAAACACTCTAACTCGTAACTACTTTAGGCAATTTAGGATATTTAAGTTTATCATTTCCTCAGAGGGGAAAATGTAATTCACTTCTAAATTGTTTGTTCAGTTTGTTCAAAATGTTATTTTATACATCTGAGAAAAATTACTTAATTTAACCCTCCTGTTGTCCTCGAGTCAAGGAAGGAAGGGAGGAAGAAAGAAGGAAAGGAGGGAGGAAGGAAAAGAAGGAAGGGAGGAAGGAAAGGAAGGAGGGAGGGAGGATGGAAAGGAAGGAAGGAAGGACAGAGGAAAGAAGGAAGTAAGGAAGGGAGGGAGGGAGGAAGGAAGGAAAGAAGAAAAGAGGAAAGAAGGAAGGTAGGGGGAAGGAAAGAAAGAGAAGGAGGAAGGGAGGAAGAAAAGCAAGGAGGGAGGGAGGAAGGAAAGAAGGGAGGGAGGAAAGAAGGAGGGAGGGAGAAAGGAAAAGAGGAAGGAAGGAAAGAAGAACAGAGGAAAGAAGGAAGGTAGGAGGGAGGGAGGAAGAAAGAAGGAAAGCAGGCAGGTAGGCGGGAGGAAAGAGAGAGAAGGAGGAAGGAAAGGAAGGAAGAAAGGGGGATGGAGGAGGGGAATAAAGAGAGAAGGAGGGAGGAAAGAAGGAGGGAGGGAGGATGAATTATGAGGCTTTCTGCATCTTTAAAAAGTCGTTTTTTTTAAAGCAGATGATCGTCATGGTTTCCGTCGCTCTATCAGCAGGTTTTTCTCTGTAGCTTCTTATCTTAGAAAGTCTCAGACAGACGGCTTTCACGCTTGAATTATTCAATAAAAAGCTTTTAACCTTCTGCTTCATGACATTGTCGGTCTTAGCGTAATTAATCTCAGATCAGATGGAAACGAGTGTCAGTTTGTCTCGTTGGGATCGGCCAACATCAGCGTGTCATAGATGTCCGTCCTTCCTTCTTTCTCCCTTCCTTCCTTTCCTTTCCTTCCTCAGCAGCAGCATTTAGGTTTGGAAAAGTAATGGTTGCAGTTTTGGTTTTAATCTATTATTTATGGTCTTAACCCTCCTGGTGTCCTCAGGTCAAGAAAGGACATGAGGAAGGAAGGAAGGAAAGGAGTAAGGAGGGATGGAGGAAGGAAGGAAAGGAGCGAGGGAGGAAAATAGGAAGGAAGGGTGGAAGGAAAGGGAGAAGGAAGGAGGAAGGAAAGGAGTAAGGAGGGAGGGAGGAAAAGAGGAAGGGAGGAAAGAAGGAAGGAAAGTAAGGAGGGAAGGAGTAAAAGAGGAAGAAGGAAGGAAGGAAAGGAGGGAGGAAAAGGGGAAGGAAGGAAAGGAGTGATGGAGGAAAAGAGGAAGGGAGGAAGGAAAGAAAGGAGGAAGGAAGGAAAGGAGTAAGGAGGGATGGAGGAAAAGAGGAAGGAGAGAAGGAAGGAAGGAAAGGAGTAAGGAGGGAGGGAGGAAGTAAGGAGAGGAGGAAGGAGGGAGGGAGGAAAAGAGGAGGGAGCAAAGAAAGAGGGAAGGAGGGGGACAACGAAGGAAAAATTAAAGAAAGAGGGAGGAAAGAAGGAACAGTCAAAAGAGACGGGGTCAATTTGACCCGGGAGGACAACAGGAGGGTTAAGTGTGGTTTACAGATTAGTGTTTGAGAGCAAAGCAAACGGTGCTAAATATAAACCAGCTGATTCCTATCTCCTCACTAGTCGTCTTGTGTTTCAGACTCATTATACCCCCCCCCCCCCCTAAAAAAAAATCAATGAAATCATTTTAATTGGATTGCAACCTCTCGGATAGAGACTCGTATTTCATGTGTGTGACACTCAGACGCGGTAGCTGCATGATAAAGTGGATTCTTATCTGATGGGTTTGATATCTGCAGGCGGCGACCCAGCAGCGATAATAACAGCTGCTTTCATGATGCGTCCGCACATCTGCAACACTCACAGATAATCGACTCTTTGCAAACAGTCTTTTCTCCTTTTTTCTGTCTTCTCTCTTTCTTTTTTGTCCTCTAACCTCCTTTTCCACGTCTGTCTGTTCAGCAGAAGAGCTCTTAATGATTTATTGATAATGGTGTAGCTTCCCTTTAGAGAGAGAGAGAAAGATATCAGCAGCTGTCCCAGAAAATCTTTATCTGCATTTTTTTTTAGCTTGTATGATTTTTGATGTCAGCGTTTTTGCAGAGTCTGCTTTAAACTGCAGCGTCTGATGTACCGAACTATATAATAATGTCATTTTCTTACAGAGCAGCAAGCCGTCCGTTTCCCTCCAGTGTTTCTTCTATTCTCACATTTAGTTTTATTAGCCTGTATTCTGGTTATCTGAATCACAGGTTGTGTATTTTAATCTTTGTAGTATCGGTAGCTGTTTCTTCTAGAGCCCAAACAATATATCAGCCAACCGATGTTACTCTACGATATTCAAATCCAATCCAACTTTATTTGTTAAGCACTTTAAAACAAACAAAGTGCTGTACAGAATAATAAATAAGAGACATAACAGCTCACATAAGGCCCAAAATTACATATAAAATACAAAAATAAATTAAAAGACATAAAACATGAGTAATAATATATCGGTATCAGTTTTTATGCCATTTTTTAAAAAGATATACAAGCAGCATTTTATATTTATTCAATCCTTTTTTCTAAATTCAAGTTTATACATTTGTTTTGTTGGTCTATGAGTTCTTTATTTATAGTTATTTATAATTATTAAATGATGTAATAAGTTTATTGTTAAAGTATAAATATCAAACCTTCATTACATTTCTTTATCACAAGACTTTAATTAAACACATTGAAGGATTATTGCAAAAAATGTGTGTTTATGTAGATATTTTGTTTTTATCAGATTATTGGTCAATACGTCAATATTGGAATTTATTTTTACTCCCTGATATCGATATTGGCCCCAAAAAATCCAGTATGGGTCGAGCCCCAATATCTTCTGCTGTAAGTTTTATCTCAATTTATTATAGCCAAATAATTTATCAGGCTGATATCGGCTAATTTCAGATATTTCCGTATCAATGTCTCTGCTAGAGCTGCAATTAGTTGATTAATCAATTAGCTGCCTAATTCTCCAGCTTCTTAAATATGAATATTTTTCTGGTTTCTATGTTTTCTATGACGATGAACTGAATATATTTGTGTTGTGGACAGAAGAAGATATTTGATGACGATGCTTTGTGCTTCAGGAAAAACATGATCAATATTTTTCTGACATTTTCGACATTTTATGGACCAAATAACGAGAAATGCTGAAAGGATTTTAGACTTTAAAATGTCCAGCTAAGTAAAATTCTTTACTGAACGACATGTAAACGATCCTTATCAAACACGTACGAGTTCTGAGTTAATGTAAAACAAAACAAACATGAAGAAAGCAAATCAAAATATGTAAATTAGCCTCAAAATCCAGTATGAGTCACACTGCTGCTGACACCAACACCTTTAAGTTAAAAACCACAGGTGGAGTCTCTTCTCTCCCACAGAGGAAGAACCAGAGTCAGATGTGTTTATCAGTATCTCAGAACAACAGGATTTCTGGACATACTTCAGTTTTCTAGCAAATGAAACGTTTCTGACTCACAAGGAGCCGTTAAGGATGAAGCCTGACCACCAGCTGGGCAGCAGAGTGGGAGTAGTGGAGGACGTTAGCATGCTCCACTATCAACAAGCAGGAGAGGGGGAAGAAAGATGTGGAGCCGCTGCTTCTATGGATGCTTTTTTTTTTTTTTTTTTTTTTTTTTTTAATCTGAGGAAGGAAGGAAGGAAGGAAGGAAGGAATGAAGGAAGGAAGGAAGGAAGGAAGGAAGTAGAGATAACAAAGAAGATAGTTCATAGGGGATCTGAAGTGTGTGTTTCTGTGTCTTTGTGTGTGTGTGTGTGTGTGTGTGTGTGTGTGTGTGTGTGTGTGTGTGTGTGTGTGTGTGTGTGTGTGTGTGTGTGTGTGTGTGTGTGTGTGTGTGTGTGTGTGTGTGTGTGTGTGTGTGTGTGTGAGATAGAGGAAGAGAGAGCGAGAAAGACGTGGAAACATACAGATGAGTAGCGATAAACCGTAATTGGAGCGTGTGGAGAAAGTAAACAAGATGAAACGCTTGTGTGTGTTTGTGTGTCTGTGTGTGTGTGTGTGTGTGTGTGATGAGGTGATAGAGGCAGCGTGTGGAGAAAGTAAATGAGACGTGAGATAATGTGACTGAAGAGCGAGGACAAAGAAAG
Source organism: Scomber scombrus (assembly GCF_963691925.1). Taxonomy (NCBI): domain Eukaryota; kingdom Metazoa; phylum Chordata; class Actinopteri; order Scombriformes; family Scombridae; genus Scomber; species Scomber scombrus. The sequence continues at coordinate 28,120,095 of NC_084981.1, read as the reverse complement.
ATGCAGGGATGATAAGTGAATGGGGGGGGGGGGGGGAGGAGGGGGGGGGGGCGGAGATGCAGGACGATGGTTTCCTCTTCAGTTTTTAAAGGGTAACAGATTAAAATGGTTTCAAGCTCTTTAAGATATGATGGATCCTGTCTAGTCTGACATCTCCTGCAGGGACACAGAAAGTCAAAGCTGTCTAAAGACTCGTCTCCGTCTTCTTCACAGGCTGATTCAGACCTGACTGATATATCTTTATCGGGTTTTTAAGCTCTCAAATATCCATCAATATTGGCCTTAAAAATTCGGCATTGATGAATTAGTAGCAGCAACATGGACGTGAAGTCTCTCCAAGCTTCTCATCACTGCTGGGAATTTAACCCTCCTGAAAAATGTTGGTATTTCCTGATTGTGAATGTGATAAACTAGCTACTGTATTATGCACAAAGTAAAAGATCTGACTCATAATTACAAAAAAAACAGAAAATGTGAAAAAAGCAAAATGTTGCACGATTTTAAAGAGTGAAAAATACAAAAGAGTTTTCCTTGTTTGTCCAGAAATAATCCATCTGTTGGTCGTGATATTAGCAAAATGAACAGATCTTTACCTACATGAGTAATATATTCTGCAAAGTGAAGAATCTTACTTACAACAATATAGTAATTTCTTTAACCCTCCTGTTGTCTTCGAGTCAAGGAAGGGAGGGAGGAAGGAAGGAAGGAAAGGAGGGAGGAAGAAGAAGGAAGTGAGGGAGGAGGAAGAAGGAAGGATGGAAGGGAGGACAAAGGGAGGAAAGGAGGGAGAAAGGAAGGGAGGAAGGACGGAGGAAAGGAGGGAGGGATGAGGGAAGGGAGGAAAGAGAGAAGGACGGAGGGAGGAAGGAAAGAAGGAACAGTCAAAACAGACAGGGTCAATTTGACCCTGGAGGACGACACATAGGTTAATTTCCTTCTTAGAGAGTCGGAAAAACATCTTATCTTGTGAACTGAAAGTTTTCTCATTTCTAAAAATATTTCCAGGTGAAAAATATCAACGTCATAATTCACCATTTACTCACTCACACACCATAACCATCACATCATTTAACTCATCACCTCTCAGTCAGCAGACAGAGGAGAAAAACATTAGATGCTCCACTCGTCTTTGATTCACCTGGAGCATAAAACACATTTTAAACATTTTCCTGAATGCCAAAGATTTTCCCTCCAAATCTTTATCGACAAGAAACTGGAAAAAACCCTTCAGTAAACTTTTAAAAACTTTTTTCAGTAAAGTTTTCCTTCCTTCCTTCCTTCCATCCTTCCTTCTCTCCTTACTTCCTTCCTCTTTTCCTCCCTCCCTCCTTACTCCTTACTCCTTTCCTTCCTTCCTTCCTTCTTTCTCTCCTTCCTCTTTTCCTCCCTCCCTCCTTACTCCCTTCCTTCCTTCCTTCCTTCTCTCCTTCCTCTTTTCCTCCCTCCTTTCCTTCCTTACTTCCTTCCTCTTTTCCTCCCTCTTCTCTTACTCCTTTCTTTCCATCCTTCCTTCTCTCCTTACTTCCTTCCTCTTTTCCTCCCTCCCTCCTTACTCCTTACTCCTTTCCTCCCTTCCTTCCTTCTTTCTCTCCTTCCTCTTTTCCTCCCTCCCTCCTTACTCCCTTCCTTCCTTCCTTCTCTCCTTCCTCTTTTCCTCCCTCCTTTCCTTCCTTCCTTCCTTCATCCTTCCTTCTCTCCTTACTTCCTTCCTATTTTCCTCCCTCCTTTCTTACTCCTTTCTTTCCATCCTTCCTTCTCTCCTTACTTCCTTCCTCTTTTCCTCCCTCCCTCCTTACTCCTTACTCCTTTCCTTCCTTCCTTCCTTCCTTCTCTCCTTCCTCTTTTCCTCCCTCCCTCCTTACTCCCTTCCTTCCTTCCTTCCTTCTCTCCTTCCTCTTTTCCTCCCTCCTTTCCTTCCTTCATCCTTCCTTCATCCTTCCTTCTCTCCTTACTTCCTTCCTCTTTTCCTCCCTCTTCTCTTACGCCTGACAGAATCTCACCCTACAGAGCAAACTGAACATTAATTTGAGTGTTTTTCGGAGACACTCAGACAGTATATATCCTGACTGGCAGCAGTTGAGCGTGTCAAACCTCTTTGAGCCTCTCTGGAAGGCAAATGACAGAAAATTGCAGCTTGTTTTCTCTCCTGCAGAATTATTCCAGCTGGTAAAACCTGTAAAAGTTTGGGATCGAAAATCAAACTGAATGTTTTTCTCCTGATGTCTCGACTTTGTGTTAATGACCGGCTCCGTCTCCTCCAAACTGCCTCATGATGAAACTCTGCCTCGTGCTTCTTTCTAACCTTTTACCTGTGTGTGTTTTAACGCATGATGTGTGTGTGTGTCTCTATGTGTGTGTTTACAGGAGGAAGTGGAGGCCGAGAACAGAAGGAACACGAGGACCAAAATGGGAACAAAGTTAACTCCCCACCGAGAAGAGGTGAGAACCACACACACACACACACACACACACACACACACACACACACACACACACACACACACACACACACACACACACAGCGAGGTGCACACACATGCATAACCATGAACATGTGCTCTGATACATCTTATATGTATATATTAACATTTTACACACATCAAACAGGAAGTCAGAACCAACCAGAACTCATCAAAGTCTTTATTTTTGTTCTTCTAGTTTTACCAGCGATAATATTAATGTAATTTAACTATAAGTATAATATATTATAATATATTATAAAGTGTTTAGGCTTTACTATAGTGAACATATGACAAGTTTTCTCTGCTTTGCAAAACTGTGTTGCATGTATGTTTGAACCCAGAGCTTCACAACTTTAAAAAACAAATTTGTGTCGTCCTCCCGGGTCAAATTGACCCTGTCTGTTTTGACTTTTCCTTCTTTCCTCCCTTCCTTCCTCCTTTCTTTCTTTCCTTTGTCCTTCTTTCCTCCCTTCCTTCCTTCCGTCTGTCTTTCTTACCTCCCTCCCTCCTTATCTCTTTCTTTCCTTTCT